>NW_027187278.1:2759699-2813045 GCF_028583685.1 Petaurus breviceps papuanus | reverse complement strand
TCTCTCTCTCTCTCTCTCTCTCTCTCTCTCTCTCTCTCTCTCTCTTCCTCCAAACCTTACACCCAGTTCACTCTGAAGCTCATGGATTACATTACAAGAGGTCCCTGGCCAAGGTCTATTTAATAGCTGTATTTTGGACCCTCCAACCTTGAGAGTCTTCCCCTCCCACCTATTTTTTTTTCTAATTAAAGGGGCCATACATTGACTTACATCTTAAAGAGACCTATCCTGAATGGGTGTTACCTTACTCTAATTACATGAAAAAGTCTTAGCCTAAAAGGGCCAGGGTGTCCCAGTCATCTGCATTCTGATCATTTCTCTGATGCCATGGTCCTCTTTGAAAATGAAGGAAAAACACAACCACCAGAACAACAAAAAGAGCGGGATCTTATAATCTCTGCAACTTTCAGTTAATTAAGTGAGTATAAATATAAGACCCAATATATATTATAATTTGTGAAATATTATACTTATCTATCATGTTATCTACAGCTATAAACATCACTCATATGTCTTAAAGAACACTAGGCATCAGAATGCAAAAAAGGCTTCTTTGAACTAGAAATATTATCAAAATTAAAGACGCACATTCTAAACATTTTCTTGTAGATGCAGAAAGTAAGATACCACTGTTGAAGATTTAAAATTAGGATTCAACTAAAGTAAATGATTTGTTGCAAAAAAATATTATGAATATCTGGCTTCTTGAAACATATGGGCTCTCCACCTTGTAGTGAAAATTATTTTCAATAATTTTAATAATAAATAATTTAAAATTTTTTTTCTATTTTTGGGAATTGGCTGTAATTATGTAATTAATATTTTTTTTTAAAAACACAATAATCTATTTATATATTGAAAAATGTACAGAAAATTCAGGTTTAATATTTTTCTATATTGATTCAATGGGTGAAAGAAATATGTTCTCTAAAATATTAAAAAGGGGAATTAAATAAAATCTTATAAATATATAAAATATAAAATCATCATTAAATCAAGTAGCAACTGCCTACTATATCTCAACCTGACAAATGTAAGAGTAAAGGGCTGTATTTATTCACTCGCTGTATTGGTTAGAAAAATGAATTCACTACTTAGTATTATGAAGAAAAGTACATTCAGTGAGGAGGCATGTTAACAATTTGAAATATTTGCAGAGCAGCACTTTCATTCCAAACAGGAATGATTTTTCTAAAGTTTTGGACTGATATTTTAATATGCTTGTCTGAATAAAAGATAAGAAATGTGAACATGTCATATACAATTGCAATACATATAAAAATTTTTTTTAAAGTATGGATGATACCAAAATGAAACACCACATAAATGTTTTGAAATAAAAATATATTAGGGTCACAGGGAAGAATTTTTTACTAGAAGAACTTCATAAAACACATAATATAAAATGAAAATGAAGCATCTAACTAGAATTGCAGTGACCTCAAAAGAAGCAATATGCTATATTTTATTTAGGTGTCTGTAATAGTAATGGGAATTTGAAGATCTTCCCTGACCCTTAACAGTCTGAATATAGTCACATAGTGCCAGTGGTGGGAGGAGGTTGCTTAATGGCTGGAGCAGGAAGCTGGGAGACAAAGCAGTTAGAGCTGGAAGTGAAAGAGGACACAGGCAAGGAGACAGCTAGGTTTATGAATGTGCAAAGGCTTTGGGATGGTGTTGCTCTCCGCACGGTCACTGTGCATAGATTTCCTTGTTGCTATGATGAATTCAGCTTTCTGGTGTTTGGATTTTCCTTTCTGGTGTCTGAATAAAGGTCTTGCTTCTCTCTTGTACGTGGAGAGTCTTATATTTTTGTGATTTAGAACTGTGCTGGCATATTCATAGTTGTTTTTAGTGCTGTGAACATTGTGTTGGCACTACACTATCCTTAGAAGGACTAAGAAGAGACTTTCAAAGAGATTGCTTAGTAAGAGGTTATATCTAAATACAGTTCTCATTTATCACAAAGTTCTCATTTACCACAAAGATCAAAAACAAGAAAAAATGACAAAATAAATAAGGGGAAGTCTGTGATCTATCTTGACCCCTAATTTACATCAAATCAATAAATTACTTACAAAAAGGAGTTACTATGAAAACATTATATTTGAAGTAATATAAAGAGAAATTTAAAGAAGAAAACAATATTGAAATAACTACATGTAAAGCCCTAGAAGTTAGAAGAGAAAAATCATTTTCACCATAGAATATTTGAAAAGCATAGTAAAAGGATTAAAGGCTTATATATTAATCAATATTGCATGTGTGCAAGCTCTTTGCTTCCCCAGCCTGCATATATACAAGGAAATTTAAAAAATAAAAAAACTTACTTTTTAATATGATGATTTTTTTTTCTTTTTGGAGGAGGGGAGGTAGGGCAATTGGGGTTAAGTGATTAGCCCAAGGCCCATGGCTAGTTTTTTGTTAAGTGTCTGAGTCTGTATTTGAACTCAGGTCCTCTTGAGTCCAGGGCCAATGCTTTATTCACTGCACCACCTAGCTGCCCCTAATATGATGTTTATACTTCGATCATATATAAGGGAATAAAAACTTATGAATAAACACACAAAAGATATAAATAGCAACTTTGCTTCACATTCTTCACAGACCACAAAATAGTATTGTAATGAATAAAATTTTTATACTGTAATGAATAAAAGAACTATGAGCAAAATTTTAAGAAAAAATCCTTATGTTAAGGCCAAATATAGTATTTAAATAATCCATAATTTAAAGAACACATACACACACGTGCACACACACATGTGTGTGCATATGTGTGTTTGGGTGTATATTAGATATTAACCTGATCTCTCTAGGTACCAGTGATTACAGAACTTTAGCTCCACACTGGCTACCTTTTTTTTTTAACAAAAGATATTACATGTTTATTGCCAAAAGAAGAGAACACCAGCATTCCTTCCAAATATCAGGCTATTACTTGTTTATGGATTTTATATAAAGCTTTCACAGCTTTTATCACCAAAAAGTAAAACAAAACAAAACAAAAACAAACAAATGATAAGCCACTATAAAAGAGAAAAAGAAACAACAAAGCAAAGCAACATATTTCCTGAAGAACAAAAAACATTGTCCAAAATAACTCAAGGAATGTAAAGAAGCTATTCATATAGTGATTATTATATAGCTTCCCCAAACTATGTAACTTTGAAATCAACTTTATTTTATCAAATCATTTCACTTAATCCTACTGCATGACTTGTCCATGTACTTCAAATATATGAAAGAGATTCAAACAGTGAATATCCTAAAGTATTTGATGCTAGATATAAAATTGTTCTTTCTTTAAAACACCCCTTAAGTGTCAGTTTTCAATGCAATAGTTTAAGTCCATTATCATTCTACTTATCCTTTAACCTATATTAATCCTAAATAGAACTAAGCATTGATTCCAAATAAAGAGATAGTTGAAGCAAAATTCACACAAAGTGAAAATAGAGGTGACAGAAGGATCTCACCAATGAGAGAAATGGACAAGTGTTGTAAGTTCAAGGGATGTCTCAATGTACCAGGGAGTTGAAGCCCCAGGCACTGAGGGAAGTTCGAGGATGTTAGAATCAGACACACAATTTTGAAGTATGGAAATTAGGAACAGGAAAACTCCGGGTATCAGTACAAGTTGGCATATTCTTTTTAACTATTAGCCTTATAGAATTGTCTAGAGCAAAGAGAAGATAAATGACTTATCTCAGATCCCATAATGCTGGGATCACATTGCCAATAAGTTTCAAAAGTGGGAATTATATTTGAATCTTCTTGGATAAAAGGTTGACTGTCCACTACATGATGCTTTTCTTAGAACTGATGAGTATAAAATTTTTAATGAACATCAAGGAAAGAAAAAAGATTAAAGATTTCGAGTTTGAATCTGAGCTTGAACATGTTAGGTCAAATGCACAAAGATTTTACTTTCAAATACTTTGTTCTTCTCCAGTCAAGACAAATAAAATATAAATAAATCAAGGCAAACTTTGATGCCAAATACATTCAGATACTGAAATTTGATATCAAACTTGATGGGAAGAATAAACTTAAAGCGATTAATACCTGTGCAATAATAATTTAAATTATTCTATTGTAGCAATGAAAAGAACAATAACAGATTTTTAGTGTGTCCTAACAAAAACCTGAACAATAGTATTAAAATGAAGTGCCCATCATCCTAAGGTAACTACAGAAGTATGAATAGTCCCTTAACACAAAGGCTGAAGAAAACTAATAGTATTTTTTGAAACACAGGTTAGGTCCAAAACTTTTAGAATATCTGTAGAACAATCAGATATCTCTTCACAAATCAATAGTAAAAGAAGATAAGTAATACATAATTTGGATTTTTCAAATGAAACAAAGTTAATTAGCTCAAGATAGAACCTCTGAAACATAAAAGAATTAAAATAAAAGGTCTTCTATGGTTAAATCCAAAATAACTCAGTCAGGAATATGTCAACAAAGAATCATTAGAAATTGACCTGTGTCATGAGGATTTTATTGTAAAATACATGAAGTTTTATTATGTCAATTCAAGACCAGGGATTGTCTTATAAAATTAAAAAATTATTCTTAGATAGGTTGGATACAGACACCAATGTCAATTTTTCAAGGAAAGAAGAAGAAACTGCAACACATCATGTCAGGATGTAACATTTGACGCCTACAGAACATGTAGCAAGATGTGACCTGGTGGCTAACTGATACACAAGAAACTTACTATCTTTCATGGACCAAGACAAGGCAATTCCCAATACTACAAATATATGCTTCCTGGTTGGATCACAAAACCACATAAATATGAGGTTAATGCATAATTAATATAAAGGTTTAAAGCTATACCAATCAAACAATCAAGAATTCCTTTTATACAGCTGTACAAAATTTATTTGGAGGACAAAGGACCTTCAATCACAAAGAAAATAATTTTAACAAAATAGGTTTTAAAACAGACTAATTCCTGTAGATCTCAAATTATGTTATGTAGTTAGAATATTTTTTTAGAATAATACTGGTGTTAAAATTAAAAAAAAGGTTCTGATAATTAAATAAGGAAGAATGAATCAATTTGTCATCTCTCACCACATGCTAAGCACCATCCTAATCAAGTGGGATACAAACACAAGACTGATACAGTAAGACTAAAGGAATTTATAATTTCATAGGGAAACAAAATATACAATGAATCATATCTTGGTAAGATGAGATTTGTTTGGAAAGTGACTGGGATGGGAAGTTGAACCACTGGGAAATAAAATGACATACCCTTTTCAGTAGAGTGAAATATGAAATTATCTCAAACATGAAAGTATATAAGAGACTCTTCGATAAAAACAGCATGAAAACAAGGCAGAGATTCCATAACTAAAGGATCTGATTTCTCTATAGCATAATCTCTGGTCCAGAAGGTATAGCGGCATTGACAATGATAAGAAGATCATCAGGATGGAAAGTGAAGAATGAACAGGCAGAAAAGCAAAAAAGGAGGGAGATGGGGGAGAGAGAGAGAGAGAGAGAGAGAGAGAGAATGGTTTTTACATCAGAAACATAAGTCATGAGACAATACGATCAAACTGAATATGTGACTTGAATATGGAAAGCCAATTTTTAATATAAGAAATACAAATTAAGAAACTTTCATAGATCCAGTTATAGTGAGAATTATTTTTCCAATTATTTTAATTGATAGCTTTTAAATAAAAATAACATTTTTCTTTCCTATCCTTTCCTTTCCTGTACTCCTGTCTTCCCCTCTCAAAGAGCAATTAAGTAAAACAGAGAAAAAAAAAACAATTCTGCAATTTAATTGACCCTTTGAAATAGTCTATCTGTAGAATTCTTCAATCATACCTCTGAAAAGAGAGATAGTTGCCTTCTCCTATTTCTTCTTGTTTATCCATTCTTTTGTCAATGACATCTATTTTGTTTTTACTTCACTATAATACACCAATATTAACAATTTTACACATAAAGTTACTTTTTATGTATCTCAGCTCCTCAGTGGATATATATATATATATATATAAATTATTAATAAGATTTCTATGTCAAAGGTCAAAATATTCATAGTCATAATTTCATAGTATTCAATTTAGATTATACTGTTTTGTTTTCTGCTTATGATGTTGTAGTCATATATATTGCTTTCATGATTGTACTTATTTTACATTTCTTATCTTCACATATCAGTGCATATAAATTTCTCTATTTTAGCATATCCATTTTTTATATAGCACAGTGATATTGAGTTACATCTATGTACCACAACTTGTTTGTCCATTCCTTAAGTAATAGACATTTTTTTCTCCATATATTTCCTACTACGAGATTTTGTTCTATAAATATTTTTGTTGTATAATAGCACTTTCTTTTTGTCAGTGAGCTCCTTGGATATATACCTAACTGTAGTAACTTTGGGTCTAGGAATATGAATATTTAAGTTACTTACTTTGAATAATTTCAAAATGGTTGGACAAATTCAGTTTCACCAACAGTGCATTAGTATGCCCATACATTCTTAACCTAAATCAAATGCTTATCACTCAAGGAGAGAATTCTTAGTCAGAAAGGCAATAAATAAAGGTAATCACAAAGATATGAAATAATTTTGATTATATGAACTAGGAGATGTTTTGCAAGAACAGGATCAATAAAGATAGGATAAAAAAAGGAAAGACATTGAATGATAAAACATAACATTAAATATTTCTTAATAGACTTGATATCTAAGATATTTAATAAATTAACAGATATGTAAAAGTCCAAGAGAATTTCTCAGTTGATAAAAAAAGGTAAGAATATCATCATAAGAATATCATCAAATGGTTTTCAAAATCCTTATAAACTATTAACAATGACTTCAAACAATATTCATGGTCACTAATAATTAGAGAAATACAAATCAGAACAATCAACAGATTTGTAAACATCATGAAAAGATAGGATAAAAAAAGGAAAGGCATTGAATGATAAAATAAAACATAAAATTAAATATTTCTTAATAGACTTGATATCTAAGATATTTAATAAATTAACAGATATGTAAAAGGCCAAGTGAATTTCTCAGTTGATAAAAAAAGGTAAGAATATCATCAAATGGTTCTCAAAATCCTTATAAACTATTAACAATGACTTCAAACAATATAATAATAATAATAATTAGAGAAATACAAATCAGAACAATCAACAGATTTGTAAAGATCATGAAAAGATAGAACTAATCAATAATGGAAAAAATAAAGAAACATCAGTTGGTAGGTTGTTCTTCATGCTCAAATGGACTAAAATGATATCACTATGGTGTGATCAAGTTATAATATGTCTAACTACAGCTGATAAGACTAATGAAAGCTAGAAAGGCTCTGCCACAGGTCAGGCACAAATAGTCCATTTGGAGTGGAGTTGTCTTTAATGTTTTTTTTTTTTTATTTTGTTTGTTTTTGTATCTCACGTTCTTGAGCTACTGCAATTATGTTTGCTCACAGAGCACAGCACCTTCCTCGATGCAGGCATATCATGCTGGGTAGTCCTGTGCTAGTGTCTCCCAAGTCTCAAAATTGATTCCAAAGTTTTCCAGAGAGACCTTGAGAGCATCACTTCTGACCTCCATGTGAGCACTTGCGTTTTGCAACTTCCCTATAAATTGTCTTTTAGACAAATATATTTTTTGGCATTCAAACAAAATGGCCAGCTCATTGGAGTTGCACTCTTTGCAGTACAGTTTGAATGTTTGGTAGTTTAGCTAGAGAAGGGGCCTCAGTCTCTGGTACTTATTTTACCAGGCAATCTTTAGAATTTTCCTAAGAGAATTCAAATAGAAGGGATTCAACTAGAACTATAAAGCTTCAGCATTGATTGATGACAGTCTGTTGAGAACACAATGGAAATGGTTAGCTCATTTCTCCAGTATAATGTCCTTATCACTGATCAATGTAGCTTCATCAGCAGTGAGTAGTTGAGATGCATTATACATCTTCGGTCCACAAATAGCCTTCAGGTCATCATAAAAGCACCTTGGATTGTTACTATCAGCATAAAATTGAATTTGATCTGTTTTTTTTTTTTAATTGAGCCAAAAGTCCTTCATCTCTCTAAGCTTTGCTTTCACTTTTCTTTTGATGGAATTAAACACTGTTTTCTTAGAAATGGACAAATATCCTTCTGGTCAAACCTGTGGAATTTTCATTTTTCATTTATCAGCATATA
Source organism: Petaurus breviceps papuanus (assembly GCF_028583685.1). Classification (NCBI taxonomy): domain Eukaryota; kingdom Metazoa; phylum Chordata; class Mammalia; order Diprotodontia; family Petauridae; genus Petaurus; species Petaurus breviceps. Next base: position 2,804,831 of record NW_027187278.1, on the reverse strand, counting down.
AATTGTCTCATTATTTTTTGTCAAACACATCTTGATGTTTGCAAGTGTTTTGATTCAAATGAGTAAATGTGGTGTTACATACCAAATCTTTGAAACCTGCCTACTCCTTTCATGCTCTACTCTTGCCAACTGTATGTTGGCTCAGTTTTCCCTCCAAGTTAGCAACAAAATATTCACTCTTGGAGAATCATTCTTATATGTTCACATTAAGGCTTCTGTTAGTCTTCTTACCTTGAGGCCACTGATTTTGTTGAATATGGAGGTTTAGCTTGGAGAGGATAAGTCTGTAGTTGATCCAGCACTCTGCACTCTGCATTGCTTCTATCACTCTCATACCCTGTCTCTTCTTCTTATAAAAACATAGCCTGTTAAGTGGCAATGTTTGTTACAACTGTGTATCCACAAAGTTTCATTGCTTTAGATAAATGAAATACAGTGTTGTTGATGAGGTCATGAGATATACAAGTCTTCAGTGGAAAGTAAACATTGTTGTTGCTTTTTCCAACTCCATTTCTCTTGAGAATTCCTGGCCCTGCCTGATAGTCTGTTTCCACTCTGGCATTAAAGTCATCCAGAATTACAAGCTTGTACTCTTTTGTCATGTTGATGATGAGGGTCTCCAGGTATTCATAAAATTTTTATTTTGCCACATAAAGGCTTGTCATGAGGGGTATATATGCATGGGTAATAGTGTAATTGTGCTTTCCTGAAAGTGGAAATCACATTGTCATGAGCTTTTCATTCACTTCTTTTGGGAGGTCTACAGACATGTTGACTAGATTAGTTTTGATGGTGAAACCTATGCCAGCTTCATGGTGTTCCCCATCACTGGAGTCACTCCAGAAAAATGTGCGTCCACCTCTGACTTCAGTAAGCTGGACTTCCTTTGCCAGTCTTGTTTCACTCAAGGCTGTTATTTAGATAAGACATCTTGAGGTCTCTCACAACAAGAGCTATCTTTCTTTTGGGTCTTATGGATTTAATGTAGTCCATAAGCATGCTCGCATTCAATGTAACAATGGTGAATAGAATAATCTGCAAAAGTTTGGGTACATTTTTAAAAATTCAACCACAGTGCAGTATCCCTACCTGTGATAAGCATACCAATTTTAGGTTAGGTGAAGCAATTTTTAGGATTTTTTAACCCCTTCTTCATACCCAGAGAAGAGCAGTAATGGTCCTTAAAAAAGACTGCTCAGACACCACGGGGGCTGCTGAATCCCTCTGATGCTTCAGTTCAGTTGGAAGATGACCTAATGGCCTGGGCTGCCTGTGTACAGGTTTGCGACTATAGGTCCAAGTATATCTGCACCTTTAGCTTCATTGCTTACCTATTACCAAAGGACTTTGAGATAGCTGAAAATGGTAAAATGGTATGGGTGATGTCTTCTGACTCACATACAAATTGGATTTAAATGAGGGAGAATTGTGCAAAGGAGTCTAGTGGCAAAACAAAAGTCACAATGACTGTTAATGGCTCAGGATGCTGTGGACAGATTTGGCATCTTGAATTTCTGACCGAGCTCTCAGTGCTCCTCAGGCTAACTTCATGGCCTGTTGGAACACATTATTCAAATCTGCCTATTCCACTGGAGTAAGTTTTCATATACTTGGAATAGATACTACCCTAACTCATTTACGGATTTTGGGCCCATCAATTACCCTCTACCTGGTTTAATGCATCTTTCTGAATCCTGGACATAGTACTGTTTCTTGGAACCGCAGATGAGAGTTAGGGGGCATATGGGCATGAAAAGTAGAAAGCAACCCTGAAAAAAGTTCAGCAACCCTCATACCAGAGGTACTGGTCTTCCCTGAACATGCATGCAACTCAAGAAACATATATACCAGTACTCGCTGCATGTTCCATCTGCACCTCTGTTTAAGAACTGTCCTTATCCTTGAGGAGATGCTGATCATAGGAAATCTCTTCATCATGCTTCTTACCATAGCCTGGGGACTTCAGCATCTTTTCAACTTCCTCAACCTCCTCTCCCTGCTCACTGGGGGGCTGGAATGTGGAGCATTAAATTCTACCTAAATCTTTCCTTTACAGAGGACATAACTTGGATTTTGCAGTCCACACCACTTTCCCTCTACAATTCTATTTAGATTTTGCTCCATGGAACAAAATTCACCCTCACCACCCCCACCCCAGGCACATACACACTGGCTAGTGTCAGGTACCCCTTTTTCTCCTGGTTTCTACCTCCCACTTTCCAGCTTTCATTTGTATGTTGTCTTCCCCCTCTTCAGTTTTAAGTTCCTTAAGGGCAAGTGATGTCCTTCATTTTTCTTGTTTTTATTGGTTGTGCTTAGCACAGTGTGTCTGGCATATAGTAGGTGCAATGATAATTAAATTGAATTGGAATAAGACATTGTTGGAAGGAGATATTTATTCATACAACCATTCTGAAAAACAATCTGGAATTAATATCCCCCAAGGGGAATAACATATCCAACTCTTTGACCTTAAGATCTTGCTGCTAGCTGTATATATATCCATAGAGGAGTACAGAAAAAGGTATCTCTCTCTCTCTCTCTCTCTCTCTCTCTCTCTCTCTCTCTCCATATATATGTATATATATATATATATGTATATATACACACATAATGTGTATTTATATTGTTATTATTTTATAAAGAACTAGAGACAAAGTACATGTATATTGATTAAAGATAAATTTTAAGGTTAGAATTACTAAGCAAATTGTGGTGCATATATGTAATGGAACATGAATTCACCATAGAAACAAGAATTGTGAAGAATTCAGATATATGTGGGGGGAAAAAACCTCATATGCATATGAACAGATGTAGAATGAGATATGCAGAGCAAGGAATACACTATACATATTGGCTACAATTATAGTTAGATAGGTAGATATACATATATAATGAACTGTATTAAGATTTTCTGTCTATATTGTATGTGTAATTACATATTCTGCATAGAAATATATGTATATATGCATATGATCTTAATATAGTTCATTATAATAATTTCTGAGAAACTTGAACATAGAAAAACTTTGAAAACATATAGCCTTTTCCCTTCTTTCCAAAGGAGGGGTACACACACACACATACATACATACATACATACATACACACACAAAGTTATATATGTCAAATTTGCTGGATCTTTTCTTTGATTTTTATGAACTAATCTTTTTTTAAGGAAGGCAAGAGAGAAAAGTTCAGAAACAAAATGATAATCATAAACCACTACAAAAATTTAAAATAATTAGTAAATACTGACTATCGAGTATTTGGTAAATTGATTTGTCACTAATAGAGAAATTCACATTAAAACAACTCTGAAATATCATCTTATACCCATAACTTGGAAAAGATGATAAAAAAGGGGAAGAGATCATTTTTGCACAGGCTCAGGGAAAGCAGACTAATTCACTGCTTTTGGAACTTTAAATTGGTTGAAGCATTCTGGAAAACAATTTTAAATTATGCAAGAAAAGTTATTAAATTGATCCAATTAAAGTTGAACTAGAGATTTCACTATTGGGACTATTCCCCAAAGGGATTATTGACAGGAAGAAAAGACCCACAGCACAAGAATATTCACAGCAGCATTATTCATGACAACAAAAAGCTGGAAACAGAATGTACACTCAACAACCGGGAAATAGCTGAACCAACTCTGATATAAGAATGTAGTGGAATGCAATAAGGAATGGCAAATATGAAAATCCATACAAATATAGACTGACTTGAATAAAGTGATTCAGAGTAAAGAAAACAGAGACAAAAGAACATTATGCACAATGACTACAATAATGTAAATTAAGACAACACAAAGAGGCAACAAGATTTGAGTTAAATGCAACACACAACATTAATACCTTACTATCAAATCAAAGCTTAGTTTTTGCTTCAACTTTATATAAGGCTATGGGAAAAAAAAAGGATGATCCTTTAATTCACTTCCTGCTCTGATTTCCCATGAACTTTCTGAGATTACACCTGAACAATATCTTATGACACTTCACTGTTCAAGAAATTTCAGTGGTATCATGATTGATTCTACTATAAAGTATAAGTTTTTCTATTTAACTTTTGCAACCCTTTATAATGAATTTCTGGGCAATCTATGTGGGATGATTAAACATTATTCTCCCTCATACATTCTATTTTTCAGCTACACTTGGTGGCTTGATATTGCGTATAATCAAGATTTTATTTCCTACCTTCAAAGCATTTTTTGCATGTTATTCTATTTGCTTAGAATTTTCTCAACACTCACTTACAGGTCTTAGCCTTAGCTCCCATCAAGTTTCTCCTCAAAGCACAACTTTGGGTTGTCTTCCTTGATTTCTCAGTTGTAAGTATCCCAATCCCCAAGATATAGGGTTCTATAGAAGCTATATAACACCCCAGGTCAAGATTTGAAAGAAGCAACAGAGGGCATGAAGTACAACCCCTTATTTTAAAGAAGAAGAAAGCAAGATCCAGAGAGGTTAAATGATTTTTGAAAAGTTCCATTAATAGTAGACAAGATTTGAATCCCGGTCTTATGACTGCAAATAGAGGGTTCTTTCCATTGTATTGCATATGCCAATGTACTTATATATCTGTGATCATGTTGTATCTCCCAAATAGAATGTATAATTAATGTCAGAAACCATATCTTTTTTATATATGCGTTCTTACTTTCTAGCACATTCTCTATCATATGATTAGCATTTAATATATTTTTGTTGATTGATTGATTGATTAAAAATGCATACAAAGCTTTTAACTCCTTATGCCATTTTGTTTTGGAGGATTAGGGAAGGCCAAAGTAATCATGAAGCAACATTTGAAAGAATTTTCAGAGGACCATGGTCTTTTTTTCCCCTTTGCCTGTAGAATCAATTCTTCCCTTCAGTTTTCCAAGACAGATGGTTGTCTATTCTAGAATGAAAGATTAGTAGTGAAGGAAATTCCCTAGTCTCCTTTAATAAGCAGACAGACTGTATTGCTATACAATAATCTAAATAAAGTTTCTCTTTCACAGCAAAAAGACGATGAGGTAAAGGGCAGAAGGTTCTGGGGAACAAATGCCAGGACAAGGACAATCTTTATGTAGATTTAGTTTGGGAAAAACCAAGGGTCACAGATCACTTTTGTCAATAAGTTATGCTAATGTGACATAGATAACATGAGGAAGAACATCTTAGCCTGCATAATCTAACTGGAACAATAGCAGGAATAATGTTATTTATTTTTGTTCCAAATAATAGTGTAGCCCTTTGAGTTTAAAGTCTTCAAAAATGGTAGGTTGAAAGTAGAATATTAATAAATATGCTTAAAGGAAAACAATAGGAAGTACACTTCTAAGGACTTTCTTTCATAGCTCATAGCCCTTTCTGGATATTTAAATAGGATTTCATTAAAAAATTTCTAATGTGATTCTTTCATCTTGAGATTCAAATTATGAAAGTCATTTCCAAACATTCATAGGTTTTAATTCTTTACTAGTAATATATATTTATTGTGTACCATCATTGAATAATCAATTCCTGATTATGCTTTCTAACAAAGTGGAACAGCAAAAACAATAGCAACTCCACAAATTAAAGGATCAAAGTAATATATAAGTTTGACTTTGAGATACAAGATTTTAAAAGTATGTTGACTTTGCATTTAAAATGTCAAGAGAATAATTTTACTTTGTTTTTCATTTCTTAAATGCATTCTGGGAATGCAGAATTAATATACAAAAGGGTAGAGGGGATATTATAGCTGTTTCTCCAAATTTCCCTCCAAATCACTTTAAACTGCATGAAAATAAATTTTGTAGTAGCATAGCAAAAAAAAAAATAAGGTAGAGGTGAGACATTTTTCCTGCCTAAGACAGCTTAGGAAGTCAGAAGAAGAGATTTGTGGCACTGGCATTTGATAGCCCAGAGCACACAGGTCAGCGATACCAGGTAGACCCCAGAAGAGGCTGCAACAGCATCAGTAGAAACAACTTTTAGATGAGATACAATAAGAAGATTGGGCAACTGGTCAGAAAGAAATTACAGGAGCTCTTGAACTCGTACAAGACCTAGGACCTGGATGTGATTGGTAACTCCACCAAGTTGCAAGTAAATAGTTCTAGGGCAGAAAGGAATACTTGCCTTTACAAGAAACAGGGGAACCTAGCCAAAATTCAAGGAAAGAGAGGAGTGTTAGTTCTTATGGAAAGCACAGACTAGGAGAGCAATGAACACACCTTTCCCAGGACCATACAGCCTTAGAAGCATTGAAAAATTACAAACCTCCCTAATTCACTATTAAAACAAAAATGTGAAAAGTAATGAAGTGCTACCCACCCAAGTGATCAGAACCCCATATTAACATAAAGTTTGAAGTCAAGAAATAGGCTGGAAAAATGAGGAAACAACAACAAAAAAAAAAACTGGATCATAAAAAAGATACTATCATGACAGAAGATTAAGAGAAACTCTGAAGAAAACTATGAAGGAAAAATAGCTACAAGAAAAGTTCAAAGAATAGTGCATATTTGGCATAAGTCCAATAAAAATTGATAGAAAAATAATTAAAATAAAAATAAAAGTGATAGAGGAAAATTTGGGAAAAGGAATTTAAGCAATGCAAGAAAATTATAAAAAGAGATTGAACCACTTGGTAAAAGACATATGCCAAAATCTAAAGAAAATAAGACCTTAAAAAACAAAATTGACCAAATGGCAAAAGAGGTACAAAACCTCCTGAAGATAACTCTTTAAATAGAAAAAGTGGAAAAATGAAAGGAGACAAAAACCTTAATGGAGAAAATAATTCCTTGAAAATTATAATTGGCCAAGTGAAAGGTAAAGAGACATCAAGAAAAAAATAAAACAATGTCAATAGAATTAAAAAGGGAAGAAAATGTGAAATAATCTCATCGGGAAAGCAACCAAACTGGAAAATATATCAAAAAAATCCCCTCCTATGTATGTTAAGTGTCAGGAAAGATCTTCAATTTTCTATTCCTATTACAGAGGTAAATGAGGTTAAGATAAAGGAGGATTGATAAAATGGAGGACAGATAAAAAAAAAAGTAATGGTCAGCCACAAATCAGGCTTTAGAGGCAAGACAGGCTGAGGAAAAGGGAGATGGGGAGAGACAGAGAGAGAGAGAGAGAGAGAAAGAGAGAGAGAGAGAGAGAGAGAGAGAGAGAGAGAGAGAACAAAGAGAAGAAAATAGAATCTAGAGAAATACACAGTTAGCAATTATAGCTATTAATGTGAATGCTATGAACTCACCATAAATCAAAAGAGCAGAAACCAAAGTGAAACCTGATGTTTACAAAAAAAAAACATTTGAAACAGAAAAACAAAATAGAATTAAAATAAGGGAATGGAGCAGAATCTATTATGCATCAGATATAAAACTATTAAACTAATAAATAAAAATAAGAAGTGGTTTTATGAAATAAAATAAAACATTGGCTAATTTGAATATAAAGAAAAGAAAGAAGAAAATCAAATTACCAGTGTCAAAAATGAAAAGGGTGTGTTTACCCTTGAAGAGTAGATTAGGGCAATAATTAGAAGCTGTTTTGCCCAACTGTTTGACAATAAATTTGGCAATCTAAGTGAAATGGATGGAGATTGGCAAAAAAATATAAATTGTCCAGATTAACAGAAGAGGAGATAAAATACTTAAAAAGCCCCATTTTAGTAAAAGAAATTCAACAACCCATCAATAAACTCCCTAAGAAAAAATCTCCAGGGCCAGATGGATTTACAAGTTAGTTCTACCAAAAATTTAAAGAACAATTAATTCCAATACAATATAAATTATTTGGAAAAATAGGCAGAGAGTTCTTCCAAATTACACTTATGAAATAAATATGGTGCTAATACATAAACCAGTAAGTGTCAAAACAGAGAAGGAAAATTATAGACAAATTGTCCTAATGAATATTGATGAAAAAAATTAAAATAAAATATTAGCAAAGATATGACAACAATTTATCACCAGCATACTACACTATTTCCAGGTGGGATTTATACCTGAAATGCAAGGCTGGTTCAAAATTAGGAAAACTGAAGGCTAATTGACCATATCCTTAATGAAATTAAAAAATGAAATTATATTATGTAGCAGCAAGCACCCCAAGCATCCTCAGGGTTTGCTGCCACCACAGGTTCTTGGATCTGCTTTGATAAAGGAAAACAACTCAAAATGGGTTAACAAGCTTACTTTAATCAGTCAAACATATATCATTTACCTCATTCAGGGGAAAAAGGTCAGCACCCTGAACTTCAAAGTATACAGGCAGAATTATCAAGACAGAAACAGATCAAGTAGACAGCTTTCCAAACTGACCAACCATTACATCCATACCAAATCAACATCTGGGTTTCAACATCTGGGTTTTTCAAAGCCGGGGGGCTCTGGACAACGGCTTCCCAGAATCCATATCAAATCACAGAACACTTCTCAAAGTGAGTCCCAAAACAAAGCTACAAATCAGGGCTTATATAGCCTTCTCCAGGCTCAGAGAATGTAACAACCTTATTGACTCACTGGCCAATCAAGAAGTATCTACTGAAAAACAAGCCTCCCACCCCAGGCTCCAGGTGAACTTTAGCCTAGGGGCAGGGAAGATCTTTAAAATTTACATTCCCATTACATATTATTATCTCAATAGATGTAGAAAAGGCTTTTCACAAAATAAAACACCCGTTTATATTAATAACACTAAGCAACCTAGGAATAAATGAAGTTTTCCTTAAAATGATAAGTAATATCTGTCTAAAGCCATAAGCAAGCATTACATGTAATGGGGATAAGCTAGAAGATTTCCCAATAAGATCAGAAATGAAACAAGGATGTCCTTTATCACTACAATTATTCAGCATTTTATTAGAAATGTTAGCTTTAGCAATAAGAGAACTAATTGAAGGAATTAGAATATGAAATGAGGAAACAAAACTATTGAGAAACAGGACCTCTGTGAGGCTCCAGCTCTCACCACCTCCAATGGATGTAAAAGGGGACTCTGAACAAACTTTGGAGATACAGAACCCACAAAATGACACAGAGAAGCTAACCTCCTGCTGAGGACAGCCCCGCATGCCAGCAGAATTTGGCCAGTGCAGCACTCTGGGAGCCGACCCCAGCTCCACCCTGAGGTTTTAGCCCCAAGGCGGGCCTGACTAACCGACTGGAGGGACTCCAGATCAACAGCAGCTGTGGCAGTCCAGAATTGTCAACATATAGATGCTAAGGACAAAGTGAGAGGTCAGTGCAGTGTGGATTATGTGACCCTGTAGTTGGCAGTGAATCTACTTTTGCCCCTGGGGCGAGAAGCCCCTGAGGAGCCACGCAGCAGCAGCCTTGTGGCAGCTTCAGCTTCTGGCCTGAAGTGTATAGGGGGACCAAGAAACCAGTCTAAAGAGTAATCACTCTTGCTTTAACCTGCTTGGATCTGGACTGCAGTCTAGGGTGGAGACCTTGGGGGTGTGTCACCAACTTGCCAGAGCATGTGGAGGCTTCAGAGAGGGTAGGCAACTAATACGTCCAACAGCTGAGAAAACGCCAACATTTGGTATGAAGCTCCCCTGTCTGGTAGCAGAGTCCTACTATGGCAGAAAGCCCAAAAGTCAAGTAATTGAGTGGCAACATGACCAGGCAAAGGAGCAAAGGAAACAGAAGAATCCAACATTAGACTCCTATTTTGGGGATAAAAAGGATGAAAGCATGGAACAGGAGGAAGACAATAAAGTCAGAACTCCTGTACCAAAAGCTTCAAAGGATAATACGAGATGGCTACAGGCCATAGAGGACCTTAAGAAGCAAAGAGAAGTGGAGGAAAAATTGGGAAGAGAAATGAGAATAATACAAGAAAATTATGAAATGAGAGTCAACAGCCTGACTGAGGAAAATAACACCGTAAAAAACAGACTAACTCAAATGGAAAAAGAGGCTCAAAAAAGCAATGAAGAGAAGAATGCCTTAAAAAGTCAAATTTGCCAGATGGAAAAAGAACCTCAAAAGCTTACGGAAGGGAATCATTCCTTCAGAATTAGATTGGAGCAAATGACTTTATGAGACATCAAGATGCTGTTAAACAGATCCAAACAAATGAAAGAATAGAAGGCAATGTGAAATATCTCATGGGAAAAACCACTAACCTGGAAAATAGATCCAGGAGAGATAATTTAAAAATTATTGGACTACCTGAAAGCCATGATCAAAGAAAGAAACTAGAATTGATCCTCCAAGAAATTCTCAAGAAAAATTGCCCTGATATTTTAGAACCAGAGGGTAAAATAGAGGTTGAAAGAATCCACCGATCACCTCCTGAAAAAGATCCCAAAAAGAAAACTCATAAGAATATCATAGCCAGGTTCTGAATGTCCCAGATCAAGGAGAGAATATTACAAGCTGCCAGGAAGAAACAACTTGAATATTGTGGAAACATAATCAGGATAATTCAGGATCAGGCAGCTTCTACACTGAGGGATCAAATGGCTTGGAATATGATATTCTGGAGGTCAAAGGAGCTGAGATTAAAACCAAGAATCACTTACCCAGCAAAACTGATTATCTTATTTCAGGGGAAAATATGGTTATTCCGTGAAATAGAGGAATTTCAAGCATTCTTGCCGAAAAAACCAGAGTTGAATAGAAAATTTGACATTCAGATACAAGAAGCAAGAGAAGCATGAGAAGGTAAACAGGGAAAAGAAATCATAAGGAACTTATCAAAGTTGGACTATTAACATTCCTACATGGAAAAATGATAACTGTAACTGATGAATCATTTCTCAGTATGAAAATACTTGAAGGGAATGTATAGGAGTGTATACGAGTGTATTAATACATGTGAATATGTGTATATGTGTTTACAGGTATGCACAGATAGAGGGCACAGGACCAATTTAATAGGAAGGGATGATACTTAAAAGGTGAAATTAAGAGGTGAGAGAGGAATATAATGAGAGGAGATGGGGAGAGACAGAATGCGTTAAACTATCTCATATAGAAGAGGTAAGGGAAAATGATTACAATGGAGGGGAAGAATAGGAAGGCAAAAGGGAATGGGTCAACCTTATCCTCATTGAATTTGGCTCAGGGAGGGAATGAAATACACACTAAATAGGGTATCTCACCCTACAGGAGAATAGGGGGGAAGGGGATGTGAGGGGAGATGATGGAAGGGAGGGCAGGCTAGGGGGAGGGATGTTGGGAACACCCACTTTTGAAAAGGGACAGGATTAAAGTAGAGAATAGAACAAGTGGGAGGTGGGATAGGAGAGAGGGAAATAAAGTCACTCTTTTACAATATATCTACTATGTTAATGTTTCTCATTAGATACACATGTACAACCTATACTGAAGGGCTTATCTTCCCAGTAAGGGTAGGTGACAAGGGAGGAAGGGAATGAATCTTGAATTCAAAGTTTTAAAATCAAATGTTTTATATATATATATATATATATATGTATGTATATGTATATATATGTATATGTGTGTATACTATTATTAATAGTATACATTAGTATACTATTATTAATATATTATTATATTATATTATTAATATTAATATATTAACATATATTAATATAATCAATATATTAATATATTAGTATACTATTATTAATAGTATACATTAGTATACATAGTATACATTATTAATAGTGGTTTACATGTAATTGGAAAATAAAGTATACAGGCACTGGGGCATAGAGATCCACCATGCCCTACTGGAAAAGTCAAAGGTGGTATGGGAGAAGATATGGGAGAGAGCAGATTGGAGGAGGGCATATACTGTAGGACTGCTCTTTTTGGGTGGTGGGCAGGGGAAAAACGGGGAGAAAATTTATAACTGAAAATCTTGTGGAAATGAATGATGTAAATTAGAAGTTAATAAAGCATTTGAAAAATGAAAAAAAGACAAAAAACTATCATTCATGGCAGATGATAGATGCTATACTTAGATAATTCCAGAAAATTTGCTAAAACTTCTTGAAATAATTAACAGCTTTACTGTAGTTACAAGATATAAAATATTAGAAATTATTTTCCCTAATTACGACAAACTAAATTGATTGGATTAATATCCCTAAAAATATAAATTTGCTAGATTAACCAAAAAGGAAGTAAAATGCTTAAATATCTTATATAACTCTATCTTACAAAAAGAAATTGAATAAGCCATAAATAAACTTCCTTTGAAAAAATCCCCAGGATGAGATGAATTTACAAATGAATTCCATCAAGCATTTGAAGAATAATTAATTATAATACTCTATGAAGTATTTGAAAAAATAGTTCAACAAAGAGTTCTACCAAATGTTTTCTATGGCACAGGTATAATTTTTATTCCCAAACAAGGGATAGAAAAAAAAGAATAAGAAAACCATAGACCAATTTTCTTAATGATTGCTGATGCAAAAACAAACAAACAAAAAACAGTAACAAAGAGATTATAGAATATACCACAAAGATCATTTACCAAGTGGGATTGCAGGGCTAGTTCAATATTCAGACAACTACCAATATGAGTGACTATATCAATAGGAAAACAATAAAAACATTGTAATTGTCTTAAGAGATGCAGCAAAAGCTCTGGACAATCCACAACCTCCATTCCTATTAAAAAGACTTGAATGTATAATACTAAATGAAGTCTTTCTTAAAATTATTAGTATTATTTATAAAAAAAAACATCATGTATTTTCTGTAATGGAGATAAACAAAAACCTTCCCAATAAGATCAGGAATGAAACAAAGATATCTACAATCACAACTATTTTTCAATATTCTTCTAGAAATGATAGATACAGCAATAAGACACATAAAAGAAATTGAAGTAATAAGAATAGGCAAAGAGGAAACAAAACTATTAATCTTAGCAGAATATATGGTGTTATACTTAGAGAATTCTATAGAACTAACTGAAAAAACTAGTTGAAACCTTTTTTTAACTTTAGTAAAATTGTCAGATACAAAACAAATGCACATATATCACCGGCATATCTCTATCTATGTAGATAGGAAGAAATAGAATGATAAATTCTATTTAAAATAGCTTCAGACAATATATAATGCTTGGGAGTCTATGTGCTAAGACAAACCCTGGATCTATATGAAGGTAATTACAAAATACTTTTCACATAAATAGATAAAATTTGGAGAAATATAAATTGCTTATGAGTAGGCTGTCAATATATTAAAATGACAATTTTCCTAATTTAATTTACTTATTCCTATGATTCAAAGTACTAATACTGTAATTTCATAGATGTAGAACAAAAGTAAAGCACATCTGAAAGAAGAAAATGTCAAATATATCAAGGAAATCAATTGAAAAATGTGAAGAAAAAAAAGCCTAAGAACACTAGCTCTTAAATTATAATACAAAGTAATACTCATCAAAACAATCTGGTACTGGCTAAGAAACAGGGTGGTAAAAAATTGGAATAGATTAGCTACATAATACACATTAGTCAATGACCATAGTAATCTAGTGTTTGATAAAACACAAAGATTTAAGCTTTTACAACAAGAACTCACTGTTTTGCACAAAATGCATAAAACTGGAAAGCAGTTTGGAAGAAACTATATGTATACCAACATCTCAAACTTCATAACAAGATAAATTCAAAATGGGTACATGGTTTAAAGTTAAAAGAGTGATATCATAAGCAAATTAGGGGAAGCATGGACACATTCCCTCGTCAGACCTATGGTTAAGGGAAGAGTTTATGACCAAATAAGAGAGAAAGGATCATAGTAAGGGAAATGGATAGTTTTGGTTACATGAAATTAATTTTTTACTCAAATAAAACAATGTAGCCAAAATCAAAAGGAAAGCAATAAACTGCAACATTTTATTACTGCATTTCTCTTATAAAAGACTCATATTGCGACATATAGGGAACTGAGTCAAATTTCTTAAAAATAAATAAACAAATAAGAGTCATGCCCCATTTGATAAATGGCCACATGGTATGGCAGACATTTTTCAGGGGGAAAAAATCAAAGCTAAATTTAGCCATATGAAAAGTGCTCCAAATCATCAGTGATTAGAGAAATGCAAATTAAAACAGCTATCAAGTACCAACTCACACCTTTCATATTGATTTACATGAAAGAAAAGGTAAATGACAGATACTAGAGAGGATGTAGAGAAAGAAATAAACTAATGCACTTTTGATAGAGTTATGAACTGGTTCAGCCACTCTGAGGAATAATTAAATACTGTGCTCAAAGGTCTATAAAAGTTTGCATAGCCTTTGACAAGGAAGTACCACTACTAAGTCTGTATCCAAAAGGATAAACAAATAAGGGGGAAATAAACCTACATTTACCAACAACAACAAAAAATGTGGTGATTCTTTTTGCATTGCCAATACAAACAAACAAATAAAAGGAAATCAAATGAATTCCTATTGATTGTGAAGTGACTGAACAAGTTGTGGTATATGATTGTGATAGAATCTTATTATGCTATAAGAAATGCTGTAGGGATGGTTTTAGAAAAACCTGGGATGACATATGAATTGATGCAAAGTGAAGTGAACAGAATCAGGAGGATATTGCACATAGTAGTAGCAATATTGTAATGATAATCAATTGTGAAAGACAACTACTCTGCTCATTACAATGAATAAAGACAGGATTCATCAATCAACAAACATTTATTAAGCACTTTTTAAATGACAGACACCTTGATAGGATGTGAGCATATAAATGTAAAAATACATGTGTACCTTTTCTTAAGCAGCTTACATTTCTTGAGAATCCAACGCTCTGATTTATAAATGAGAAAACTGAAGTACATTATTTTGAAGATGTCCACAAGGTAAAAGCTTAGTAAGTAGCAGAGTAGCAATTTTAGCTAAAATCTTCTGATTCCAAATCTAGTACCCTTTTGTAGATATGTTATATATAAGAAACAGAACTAAAGATTTCCCTGTCCTATTTTATTTTATTTTGCTTTTTTTGGGGGGAGGGGGAAGGCAGGGCAATTGGGGTTAAGTGACTTGCCCAAGGTCACACAACTAGTAAGTTTGTCAAGTGTCTGAGGCCAGATTTTAACTAAGGTCCTCTTGACTCCAGGGCCAGTTCTCTATTCAGTGTACCACCTAGCCACCCCAGTCCTGTTTTATTTGACTTAAAATCAGAACCAAGAAAATGTTAGGTAGATGTGACAGCATCTAAGACAGTCATTCAATTAAGGTTGGCAAATGATAGGCACAGTGAAGTTTGCACTTGTTTGCTAGGCTATTGTTCAGTTTTGCATTATCCATAAAAATAAGATTGCTGAAGAAGAAATTAGTAGGGATAAAGAGGATTTAACAATGGGAGAAAGTCTACTTGAGTGAAGTCAAATAAACTTTTAAAACCACTTTAGTAGCAAGCAATTTGAATTTAGATAATTAATATGCTAATTGCAAATTATTCTTACCTACTCATTGAAGGGGGACAATAAACTAACTATTAAATATACCAACACCCCAAGGATTTATGCCTTTGTTTGCATTTATCTTTGTGTGACCTGAGTGAATGTTGAAGTATCTTTGATGAAAAGAAAGTTGTCTCTCCATGCTTTATTTAAATACACTCTAAAACAATAAAAGATCCTACTAATTTTTTTTTTTTTGCATTCCAACAAAAATTTTAGAACTATGTTCACTTTACAATAATATCTCTTTAAAGATTGGGAGAAAAAGTCACCGAAGACATACCTAATAATTCTGGTGGGAGGCAAGCAACATGAAGGTTATCTTCTAATCTTTTTTTTTTAAACAAAATAATTTGCTGAGAGAAAGAAACCATTGAAAAATAGGTTAGATCTTTAAAAAGACCACACCAGGAGATATGGAGAACTGAGACATCACCCAAGGGTGACTAAGTGATATAGAGATGCTGGAACATTTGTTCCCATGTGCAAAAACCTGAAGGTACTATGAGGCTGTTGCTGAGGAAACTACTATAGAAAGGAAAAGGACAGGCAGGTCAACTCATGATTGGGAAGTGTTATCTAAGGGTTGAAAAGACTTATCCATCTGGTAGTTTATTATTTTAAATAATGATTTTTTCTACATACTTAGCTCATATTTTCTTTCTTCTTCAAGGAATATGAGCATTTTCAGGGCCCTTAAATTTCAGTGACAATGCACAATCCTGATCACATCGGCATGCATAGTTGTATTGATCACAGTTCTCCTCTGAACAAATATTCATAACAAAATTAAGTAGATTCTATATATCACATTTTAAAAAATTCACATAGTAATTGTTCCCTGTGTTTAACTTTGAAAATTCTCTGTGATCTCAACAATGTTCTTTTCTTTTTCCAATTTCATATGCTTTATTTCATGAACTTAAAAATTAATAAAAGTTGAGCAGACCAAATAAAAAATAGATTAATCTGTTTAATTCAAACAGAATATACTCAGAAACTATAACTTTTCTTTTAATCTAAGACACTTATAGTGTGACAAACAGCACAGGACAGCAAATGACTTAAAAGTTGTGTCATCCACTGAGTAATGATTTTTAAATTTATAAAGATACAGGCATTTTCCTCCAAAAATTTAGTGCTGGTCTGTAGAGGACTTCTGCTGGCATTGTACTATGTAAAGGCTAAGTTTCCAATGCCATTTTTTTTTTATTTTGTGAACTCAAGTTGGTTGACTATTCTGTTGAAGTTGAGAGGCACAAACAAGTACACATTCCAGTTAAGTGAAGATAACAAAGCATATAACTTCTTCAGTTTCCTTTTTCATTATTCACTTCAGCAGCAAATCATGTGTTTATTCTTATCTTTTGTAGGATTGACATACATTCAGTAATCAGGAATCACTGAAACACTTCTCATTTTTTTACCTCCCTCTCCTTGTTGAAGACTTTGGTCAATGCCTCTTTTTTGTGTCCTTGTTTTAGGTCTGGATATCATTTCAGCTGCATACAACATTACTGACTTATGTGATTCGAACTTCACAAGGCAAACCCTGCAACCTCTCTTTTTTCACTCCCCCATACTCTGCCCCTATATTGTAAATCAGGATTCCTCTCTCTGGAGTACATTTTATTTTTTTCAGTGTTCACCTTAAGTACAACTGCCAGGCATACATCTTAGATTTCTCCAATTGGAGGATTCTCAACAGCTTTGTAAACTGGGATCAGTCTTCAGTCAGCCATGGTCTCTTGATATTTAAATATTCAAGAAAATGCAAATGAACCTGTTATTGTCTGTAGGAGACCAATTTGTGTATACCACATCCCAAGGGACTTACAATCCTCGGGTCTAGGTGGCAAGGAAATCATGGTTACCAAGAGCCAATGATAAGTTCACAACTGTCCCTTCTAGGAGTTCAACAACATTCTTAAAAGATAAAATTCTTCAGATTTATGGACCATGTAGAGCCCTCATCAATTCCTTTGAAATTCAGATAATTGAAAGGGAAAAAGCTACTAAACCACTTATCTGACACTATGGACTCTGAACTGAAGATTGGTTGAATGAATTTTTCATTAATGATTATAATGATTCCTTCCTTGCTCTTGCTATGCCTTTATGTGTTATATCTGTAAGGAATTCTTCAAGAGAAAGTTATTTAATCCATCAGTTAACAAATATTTAAGTGCCTGTGATGTGCCAGACACTTTGATAGACACTGAGGATACAGGCACAAAGAACGTCAAAATTTTGACTTGTTAGGACCTTATTTTGTAAGGATAATAAGTATACACATAAATATATAGTGGACAAATTCCAATATATTAAGAATGATTATGGGGCAGCTAGGTGGCACAGTCAATAGAGCACTGGCCCTGGAGTCAGGAGGACCTGGACACACTTACTAGCCACGTGACCTTGGACAAGTCACTTAACCTCAATAATCCTGCCTTCCCCCCCCAAAAAAAGCAAATAATAATAATAATAATAATAATTAAATACAAGATTGTTTCAGGTATACAGTGCCAGGATTTGGGGTGGGGAAGAATAGGACATTTCTACAACTTATGGTCTAATTGAGTTGTTTAGGTCACTGGGAAGTTCAATGAATTGCCCATTGATAGTAGAGTCAGGGTGTATCAGCAATGCCATATTCACAACGCCTATGGAGATTACAAATATGCTGATATAATTATCCATTACAATATACATCATGCTTGCCATATGGGGAAATAAACTAGAAAATTTATTAAGATACCAAAAGACTGAGTCCCAAAACCAGAAAGTGAAAGCCATCAGAGTAGTTATGATATTGGCACAGGTAGATAAAGTAGAAAGCACCCACATTTTCAAGCCTTTAAAACAGAACAGGCTACCTCAGGCAAAGGTCCTCCTCTCCCCACTCACAGCAACCACCCAGCGTCTGGGAAGCGCGCTCCCAGCAGCTCCGGCCCCTCGCAGTCCTCAGCAGGAGTCCTTAGCAGAAATTCTGGCTAAGTCAAAAAGGGCTTTGCACTGCCGCTGCCTCTGCTGCTGCTGCTGCCGTCGCCACCACTGCCAGCCACCGCAGGAACACTAGCTTGGCTTCCGCTTCCTCTTGCTCCGCCCCTTCCTGCTACGTCAGCAAGTCCAATGGGGCATGGAAGATCTTTAAATCCCATAACCCTTACACAGGGTAAAATAAGAGATAACACTTTTCTATCCAATATGCCAAGAATCAGCTCTTACTAGAATCATACAGCAGCTAAAATAAATGTTACCTTTACTGAAGTAAGATAAACATATCTCCCAGGAAAGATATATTGATAGTCCTACTATACTCTGCCTTGTGCAGAACACACAGAATATAATATCCTCTGGGGCACTACATTTTAGAAAGTATATTGATAAGCTATACAGCATGGAGAGGAGAGCAAAAATGGTGAAGGGTCTAGATTTTATGCCATATGAGGATTGAATGAAGAATCTGGATGATGTTTCACCTAGAAAAGAAAAGTCTCAGAAAAGATGACTCGTATCTTTGAGTAGTTAAAAGGCTGCCATTTAGAAGAGAATTTAGGTTGGTTGGGCTTGTCTTAGACTCCAGAAGTAGGAACTGTAAGAATCTATCATTTACTTCAGCTGTTCATTTGTAGTCATCATATAATTTAAAAGGTATATATTTCTGCCAGCTTTTCCTCGCACCTGTTACAGTGGAAATTACTGACCAAATGGAATTCCATATCATCTTATGCTTTAGTGGCTTTGAGTAGTGATTTGGAATTAAGTACCTCCTATCTGGCAGGCATTGTACAAAGTGCTAGGGATACAAAAAAAAATAAATTACATTAAAAATACACACACAGATCTTGCATTCAGGGAATTCACAATCTAATAGAGAAGACAAAATGCAAACAACTATGTAAAAACAAAAGATAATTTGGGGAAAAATTTTAGCGGGGAAGTACTAGTATTAAGGAGGACCAGGAAAAACTTTTTTTGGGGAAGGTGAATTTTATCTGGAATCTGAAAGAAACCAGTGAAATTAGGAAGCGGAACTGAAGAGAGAGAGAGAATTCTAGGTATGAGGTATAGCCAAGAAAAATGTGTTCAAGTAGAAGATGGAATGTAGTATGCAAAGTACAGCAAGGAGGACAATGTCACTAGATCATAGAACAGGGTGTAAAGAGACTAGGAAAGGTAGCAAGAAGGGAAATTATGAATTGCTTTAAAAGCCAAACAAGAGGTTTTATATTTGGTATAATTTCTTTCACTTCAGAATTGAGGACAAGTTTAACAAATAATATAATACAAAAAAATACAAATATTCTGAGAAATAAGGTATATTTTTCTCAAGACTGTATTTTGATTATTAATTTTATTGATAGATTCTTTTTAGACATGATCCCCATTTGTGAATATACTCTTTTATTTTCAACTTTTCAACAAGCCAAGTCTAGGAAAAGAGAGGAAAGAACAGAAGATGGAAAATGAAAAGGTCAGAAAAGATTGAGTTTTTGTCATCAATCTTTGGATTAATGCATAAGTTACTATTATCACTCAGAGGAGTTTGGCCTTTCCATCACTGCAGAAGAAAATGATCAAAGATGTCTACTGCCTGAATTTTAATGTATTTTTGGACCACATACAGCTTGTCTGTCTGTCTATATTTCTATCTATCTATCTATCTATCTATCTATCATCATATTATAGATGGATATTGAGTTAGAATAAGAGTTGAACAATAGAATTGACTTAATTGCCTCTGGGAAATTCAAAGCTAATTTATGGACTTCAAGTTTGTCATGAAAGTGAAAACCCATTATTGTAAAAGGAACTTTCTACTGTATAGCTATATAGAAGTACAATGAATATAATTGCCTCTGAAAAACGCTGAGTATCTGTAGCAGCAAGCACCCCAGTGTCCTCAGGGTTTGCTGCCAATACAGGTACTTGGATCAAATCAACATCTGGGTTTTTCAAAGCAGGGGGGGCTCTGGACAATGGCTTCCCAGAATCCAGATCAAATCACAGAACACTTCTCAAATTGAGCCCCCAAAACAAAGCCTCACATCAGGGTTTATATAGCCTTCTCCTGGCTCAGAGAATGTAACAACCTTATTGACCCACCGGCCAATCAAAAAGTATCTACTGAAAAACAAGCCTCCCACCCCAGGCTCCAGGTGCACTTTAGCCTAGGGGCAGGGAAGATCTTCCAAATTTGCATTCCCATTACAGTATCACACAGAAGGCAATGAAAAGATCCATGGTGGCTTGGAACGGGGTGGAAAACATAATCAATGTGGAAATCCAAAGAAATATAAAGGTAAAAGATGCCATTGTGAGACTAAATAAGGGTAAGAAAAGTTGTCCTGGCCACATAGAAAGAACAAAGGATAAGAACTTCACAAAGACAATGTTGACTGACTTTTTCACTTATTCCTGCATTATAAGATTGACAGTGTCTGGCATTGTCATGATGTAGAAATAAATGAGGAAGCTTTGCAGTTCATTGGATGGACCTCTCGTGGAGAGGAAAATATGAGAGGCATTGGTTAAAAGGCTCTCACAATAGGAAGATACAGATGCATTTTAATCTTCATTATTAGAGGGAGCTTCCAAATCTATATGATAAGGGATTTATTTAATAATGCCCTTGTGATACTTTCTAATTCAGAGATTCTAATATTTTAAGCTTTTGTGACAGCTCCATATAATAGAAAGTCTCCTCAAAATATGTCAGAATTCCTGGGTTTTATTCCAAATTTTAGCACCTTTAAGCTTTTTAATCTTAGTCATATAACTATCCCCTGAATTGAAGGTTTTTTTTAAGTTTTCATTACACATTTATTTAAGTGTTTATTTACATGTGTACGTATTTAACCTATATATTGAGAAGGCTGTTCTGGTGTAATTGACTAACATCAGAAAACTGTGAGAGCATCTTTTGTTAGGAAGAATACCAAAGTGAATGCCAAAACAAGAAGTGAAAATAAAAGACAAATTAAATGGTCAAAAGGATAAAGAAAGGCAAAGTTGTTTTCTTCAGAGAACCTTTCATGTTGTTGGTGTGAACATGTTTTTGCTTTAAAAATAGGTAAATCACATATATAGGCAGCAGGAGAGGGAATGACAGATTCTGAAATTTGGCCTCCTGGGGCTGGGGAGCAGAAAGAAAAACCAGCTTTACCTGCAGAGAATGATAAGTCATGACCAGGTCATGATTTTTCACTAGTAACTTTTCAGAATTTAACACTTATTGTTCATCAATTCTGTTGTTGGCAGCTGGATGAGCAGGAGGGTTTCTATAGGCAAATATGGCACAAAACCAGGATCAAAATGTAGTTTAACCATGGCAGTTATTTTGTTCTGAAGTGGGGAAAAGGTATTCCCCCACTGTCCAAACTTTTAATGCCAGGACAGTAACGTTTGAGAGCTCAGTTTGGGTCAAATGAAACCTGGGGCAAAATAAAACTTCTTTTCTTAACATGTAGAGAGTTGGAATGCAACTAATGGAATCTTTAGGGGAATCTAACATAAACATATTATTCATAATTCCAAATACTTTATATTGGTTCAAGTGAAGTTTTTTTTCACTATTTATCTAGTTATAATATTAATAATACACAGTCCTCTTTCTGAAACATTTCTGTCTCAGACAGATAGTAGCTATGAGATCATGGTCAAGACCATAGTCAAGTCTCTTGATTATCATTCAGTTCCTTAATCACTCAGTATTCTATCTTAGGGTAACAGATAAATAGTTGCTCTACTGTAGAAATTCTTAAACTTTTTTGCATCATGGACTACTTTGTCAGACTGGTAAACCTGATCGATGCTTTCACAGAATAATTTTAAATACATGTTAATTAATCAAACTAATAGAATGACAAAGGAAAAATTATATTGAAATATTATCCATCTACTGTCTTTCTATCTGAACTATCATTTATGGACAACAAGTTAGGAACTCTGCTGTAGGGATAAAAGAGCTAAGAAAAAGAATTTGTTTTTAAAAAGACTATGTATACTTGAGAATGTATAAGGCAAGATTAAAAGACATGAGTAAAGAGAAAATTAAAATGCACACATAAGAGATATTGCTAGAAAGTAATTCATTACATAAACTTTCTCAAAATGGTATCATGATTTCTAATTATCTATTCACTGGAATTTTATAGGAATTCCATGCAAATTCCTTCTCCTTGACCAAATGTCTTCGAACAAAGTATGAACATGTAATTTCATTAGTATAGGGAACTCTCCAGAAAGGAAATTTCCTGTACCACTGAAGGTTGATTTCTGACTTTGCTGTATTTGGTAGATCTATAAATTTGCTTAGAGTACAAGGAGGTTAACTGACTGGTCCAGGGTCACACAATTACTATGTCTCAGAAAAATCTTCCTGATTGTAATTTCAGCTCTTTGTCTACAATGCCATGTAACCTTTAGAGTTCTATGTAGTAGTTATATTTTTTTTAAATGGTTGCTATTTGATGGATTGATTGATTCACATAAATATAGGCCCTGTATATGCACTTCTGGTTAAATTATCTCCTTAATCTTGCTCCAAAAGACCTTGCTCATATAATTTTTATCTCTATTTTTCTAGTATTTATTTTGCATATATCGACATTCAAGCATAGTTTTTCCTAAACCTAAATTAAAAAGATTTTCTTTTATACTCCCTCTGGCTACTACTCTATCATCTTCCCCTCCTTTATGACTAAGCTACTTGTAAAAGTCATTTACATCAAATGTTCCTATTCCTTCCCTGCCTCTCCATATCCATTTCTAACTGGAATTAAAACTTCTTTGCTTCAATTAAGGAACTTTTTTCTCAGATCCTAATGACCAACAAATTGACAAATTCATTTATCTTTATTCAATGCTTATCCTGCTTGACTTTCCTTTGGATTTTGCCAATTTTTACCACTCTACCCTCCTAGATACTCTTTTCTGTCTTAGTATGAGATGCACAGGACTGTGCTGATTTCCTCCTACCTATCTTTCTGTCCCTTCACTGAACCTTCCATTGGCTCTTCATCTTCTTAACAATTGATATATGTGGTTCCTTATCAAAGTTCTATCCTTGGTCCTGTTATTCTGAGTGTTCTCTTCATGGACAAATTCATTTATTCAATCAACTTCCATTTCTATCTCTATGTAGATGATGTTCACCTTTTTAGTTCTGGTCCTGGCCTTTCTCTTAAAGCTCTAGACCTTCTATTTCAATTGTTTGTATGAAAAATTATCTGCATGTTCTAATAATACCAGAAAATCATCATGTCTCATTTTGAGTTTATAATTTTCTTCTTAATTCTACCTTTATTCTCACCTTCTTATTTCTTTTATTTTTTTTTTAAGCAATCGGGGTTAAGTAACTTGCTCAAGGTTACAAGGCCAGTTATTTCTGGGTGTGGTGCTAAGTATCTGAGCCCGGATTTGATCCCCAGGTCATCCTGACACTGGAGCCAGTACTTGCTGAGCCACCTGGCTGCTCCTAAGCAATTGGGGTTATGTAACTTGCTCAAGGTTACACGGCCAGGTGTTTCTGGATGGGTGCTAAGTGTCTGAGCCCAGATTTGATCCCCACATCATCCCGACACTGGAGCCGGTGCTCTTACTCGCTGTGCTACCTGGCCCCCCCGGCCTTCTTATTTCTGTCTGTTACATCAGCACTTATTCTTTTTTTCCATGTAAGAAACCTTGGCATAATTGATCTTGCCCTCATCCTTCTTTTACATCCAATATTTTATTAATTCATGTCCATTCTAGATATACAGCATCTCTGAAATCCATCCATTTCATCATATTCCTAGTGATATTATTTTATTAAAGATTTTCATTAGAAATGTCTATATTTTGTCATAGTTTTCTAACATATTTTATTATCTTACTCTCTCTAAATTCAGTAATCTATCTTTTGCATCAGTTCCAGAATTTTTATGTATAAAACTTGAGGAGTGACTTTCTATTGCTTAGGTCAACATTTATACTCCTTTAGTTAGCTCTTGAAGTTCTCTCTAATTTTATCTTGCCCAATTGTTCCAAAATTACATCATATTTTCCCCTGTTAAGCATTCTACATCAATGGCAAGCTACATAACTGAGCATTCCCTGAAATTTCTTTATACTCTCTTGACTATGCACTTTTTCAGCTGTTTTCTATGGGTGGAATATGTTCTCTTTTATTTGCCTATCAAATTCCTACTTATCTGTTAAAAACCCGAATATATTACTTCTTTTTTCAGAGGCATTTTCTGATTTCCTTTTTATATAATACCCACTACATCTTACTCTACATAACATTTTGTTTTACAATTCTTAAATATATTTATCTTCTATAAATTTGCATGTCTTAAGCAACAATTTGTAAGGGAATAGGATAGGGATTGTAGAGGTGCTAGAACTGTGGTTTTATTGACAAAGAACTCATAGATAAGGAAATTACCTCTACCTATGCAGGTTTCTCTGAAATTTATAATTTTAGAGAACTAAATAGACCATCATGAAGCTATTTGTCCTATTTTGCCCTGCCAGTATGAATCAGAAGCCAGAATTAAGCACAGATATTTCTGTCTCTCTGAACCCACATTTCAATCTACTGTGAAACATTGACTCCTTGTATGATAAGAGAAAGAAAAAATGGAAAACAGACCCTGACTCAATGAACTTATACTGTTAGAAGAATAGAAGATGTAAACAGATGAGCATATGATAATTTAAGAAAAGGGATACCACAATAAACAAGTGGTATCAAGAAAAGTTTTTCATAGGAGAGGGATCATGTGATGAGTTCTAAACCAAATTAGCAATTCAAAGAGGAAAATGATGAAGGAGCATATTCCAGGTAAAGGGCATAGCCTTGAGCTCAGACATATATGGAAAACTGAGTTCAGGCAACAGCAAAACAAAACAAAAAAACAACAAAAATACAGTTTGGAATAGCTGCTACATTGATAGCACAAATAATATGTTATATAACCCGAGGTAGCATGAAAGACCTTTAAATGCCAAGATAAAGAGTTTTAATTTTAACTTAAAATCAACAAAGAGATGCTAAAAGTTCTTGAGTAGTGGAGTTATATGTTCATATTTGTGCTTCAGAAAGATTTTTTTTTTGGTAGGTGCATGATAAAGGATTGAAAAGGAAGAAGATTGGGAAAGCTGCAGTCAAATTAGAAGACTTGGGCAATAATTCAGAAAAGAAGTGATGAGGATAGCTATATGAGTCATGACCAAGGTGGTTAAAATGTGAACAAAGAAAAGGAGCAGGATTGAAAAAAATGCTGTACAGGTAGAATTGGCAACTTTTAGCTACGGATATGAGCTGGAAAGCAGAGGCATAAATGATTCTGGCATTGTAAATCCGGATGATGGAAAATGTGTTGGTTGCTTCTAAAGGAACTGTTGATTTTGTATGTTTAGCTTTCATTAGTTTTTATTATTTTTATCTGAGTTTAGGTCAACTTCATGAAGACAAGGACCAGATCTCATCCAAACATGAATATTTTCTAGTATCTAATATATTGTTTTCATGTTTTTTTTTTGAATGAATTCATGAACATGCAAGATCACATTTTCATACATGATAAAATATTCAAAGAAACTTCATTCAAACCATGCTTTGAATCCAGACATGCTTACTGTGTTTAAATCTTTATTGATTTTATGAAATAAAATATACATATAACCTTGCCACTGAATTATTTATAAAGGGTGAGAGCAGTTCTTGGCAGGCATCCCACAGTACTGGAAATTCCCACCAGCAAAAATAAATTCCTTTGGTTTAAGGCAAAATCACACACACATGCAGGCACACACACACACACATCTCTACTTCTGTACATATTTACATGAATATACAAACATATGTATACATGTAGGTTTTGACATAAAGATTTGGGGATGGGGTAACTTAAAGGTTATATAAAGATATATAATACTTAAGGGTAATATAAATACACCTTGTTGCATATTATTTTATTAGAAATAAGCAAATTGGCCTCAAGAACATTGAAGATAGATAAACTTTACATAATATAATAAGAAAAAAATTAGTTCTGGATGATTAAGATTTTCAAAAAATTTATTTCAGAGATATTCAGTGCAACTTTCATGCCATCCACTATAAGATCATGGGAGATCATGAAAATATGAGGTGCTTAATTTAAACAATCATTGAGAGAGAGAAGAGGGAAAGAAGTTAGGAGTAATTGAATATATACTTTGCAATGTTGCCTAGAGTAAGCCCTGAATATTCTCCTTGGGATTCTTACTGCAGGTTTTAGAAAATACCAAGGATGATGGTTTTTACATTATAATATTTACATAAGTTTGAGCTAAGTATTGGTGCCTTTCATTTCTATATTTTAACACCAAGAGCATTTAGCCTGACATTTCTTGCTCCCCCAAGACCAAGCTGTATGTCCAAACTGAAAGCAAAACTGGAGAGCTTCAGCCAAGTTATTGGATTCACCAGGTTTTGACAGGTCTTGTCACATTTTACAAAGAAACTTGGTGAGGAACTGGAACAGGATCATAAACTTCCATGAATTCTCAAGGTCTAACTATGGTTGAAAAAATACTGTTCAACTAAATTGAACTTGTTAATTTTAGTCTTAGGTCATATGAAAATAATGAAGCAATTAATTTGTAGTCCTGGCTGAATTCTACATAAACATTTTTTTTCTTAAAGTAGAACTACTGAAATAACTGAGTATAGCACAGTTTTGGTTTTTCAAGTGAATCTACCTCTCAGCATTCTGAAAGATTAACAGCATGAGTACTAAATTGTCATGAAAACTGAATTGTGAATATTTCTGAATGATTTAATTTTAAAAATATGTCCCATGTCATGTGATATAGGAAGAAAAACTGAATTTGGAATAGGAAAATCTGGATTAAGATGCTGAACTCTATCACTTTTTAACTGTGGCACCGATGTCATGAGGAATGTGAACATAAGATGGTAATGGTGATGATGGTATTGGTTACAACCCGTACTAGCAATAGCAATAGCTGGAAATAGCACCTGAGCATGGAATCAGAAGAACTGAGTTCAAGTTCTAAATCTAAACCTTCTATTTCAGTCTATGTGACCTTGGGAAAACCACCTAAACTTCTGGAATTTAATTCACTGCTATAAAATGAACTAGTCAATTCAGAGTATTGCTAAGGTTCTTTTTGGCTCTTTAACACAACAATCCTATCAGGCACAATAAACTTTCCTACCTTCCCACTATGATAGACTATTAGAGAAGGACTTTATAGTTAGAAGAGTAATAAAACAAATTTAGTTTCAAAATAAATTGCTTGAATTTAATTCTTCTTTGGTGCCATATAATGGCGCTGATGTACTATAAAGACTAATATTTATTGATCATTCAAAATAGTCAACAGAGCTATTCTAATGTTTTATTGTGCCTCCCTTAGGAAATATGAGTTTTATTAAGGATAATGTTAATATCAAATGAACTAAAACTTATTCATGGAGTGACTCACCAATCCAGAGCAATGTTTATAGGTCACTTTGAAAACTTGAACTAGAATTTCAAAGAATGTAATAGAACTCTCAAGCAGATCTGAAATAGTTAATTATTTAAGTGAAAATAAAAGCAAAATAAATACTGAAAAAAATGGTAGATTATTCATTGATGGTAATTTCATCTTCAAATTTAAAACATATTTTCTTATCTTTTACAAACAAAATGATGCTACAATTGACCCTTTTTCTGTTCATTTCTATTTTTCTCATATTAATTGCCACTTTCTTTATCATAGATCCAACTAGGCATGCAATCATTAACATAGCTGAAAACACTGCAGTGACCATTTCTTGATCTGGTGTTTCTCATTGTTTAAACATGGCCTGTGTTTTCAACAACACACAATAGATGATGGAATTACTTCCTTACAATGCAATCCCCTAAATCCCCAAAAGAACTGCACTGAGAATAAATTCTAAATCCCCATAATAAAGAAATTAATTTATAACATTGTTACTCATTTCTAAAGTCAAAAGCCTACAGGGAACCACACAAATAAAGGTTAAATACAAAGAATGGCATTACCAAAATTCATACAAAGGAAATACATATAAAACAGCATTAGCAAAATTAATGTGCAATTGTTTCACTTGTATAAATTATTCACTTTCAGAAAGACAAAAAAAAATTAAGAAATAGAAAAATGCCCTAGTCATTGTATTAAATAATATTACCCTAATTTCTTTGCTAATATAGTAAAATCTTATTATAATATTTCTCCCTTTTTCATGTGTTTAGGATATATTGTTGAAATCATGTTCTCCATATACATAGAGACTATTCATATGTATATATACAAATATTTATGAATAAAGTTTATGTATGTATGTATAACATTTCTCATATTGTATCATTTGAGTCTTTAAATCTAATTGTCCCTGGAACAAACTGTGAAACAGGGATTTTCTCTTTGAAATGCCC
Organism: Petaurus breviceps papuanus; assembly: GCF_028583685.1. NCBI lineage: Eukaryota > Metazoa > Chordata > Mammalia > Diprotodontia > Petauridae > Petaurus > Petaurus breviceps. The sequence continues at coordinate 2,775,961 of NW_027187278.1, read as the reverse complement.
TTATTTATTTTTTTTACATTTTATTCATGCCTATTTCCACGAATTCAAATCTTATTCCCCACTTCTCAAAGGAGGTACACATCTATTTATAACAGGGTGAACTTGGAAATTTTAGAAATGGAGTGAAATTTGATTTAGGCTTTTAAGGATGCGCTAAATTGCATAAGATGGTGATGAGAATAGAGGGAAAGGACCTATAGATAGCATGGATAAGGGTAAAATAGTGGAAAAAAACAAAATGTGTTAGAGAAATTTGGTTGAATAATGAAGTAAATCAGTTTGATTGAAGGTGCATGGAGGGAGGTAAAAAAGAAAGTTGAAAACAGAGCATAGCTCATCAATGACTGCTGTACTTCCAGGCTGAATGAGATAGGGACACTCAGTCTTTAACAGTAAGAGAAATAATGATGATGACGATGAGGATAATGATGATGGTGCCAATCCATAAATTAGGTGTGATGTAAGAAAATGATATTATGATGGCAATGGAAAAGGACAGAAAGACAAGGACAGGTGCCTGAAATCTGAGAAAAATAGTGAAGAAATTGGATAACATGATCAACATTTAGGATGATTTTGACATTTCTCAAATGCTGGGCTAAAAATAAGAAAATAACATTTAACACATTTAAGTGAAAAGTTTTGTATTCATATAAAATAGGCAGGTATAAAATATGAGAAGTGATACCCTTCCTTAAAAGGAGTTTATAAAAAAAAAGAAGACATAGGTATTTTTGCTGACAAAAGTAATTACCACCCAATTGTATGGTATAATGTTCAAAATAGTAATGATAGATTGAATTTAGTGAAAAAAAAATGTTAATCAAGCTAAATAATACCTTCACAGTATTCTATGTCATCCAGATGATTTCTGGAAAATACTAGGAACTGGCAGGGTTGGGTTCATATCCTTGCCATACCCCTAATGAATTATGTAATTTTGGGAAATTTACCATTTATCTTGAACTAAATATTTTCCTCTGTAAAATGAGGCCTGTGGCAATGATAACTATGAGTCCTTAGAGCTGTAATATTCTATGATTATTGTGTATCATTCTAAATAGAATAATTTTAACTGGGACATTGACAAACAGAATGGTGTTCAAATAAGTATTATTAATATGGTTAAGACCCTGGATACCATATCCTTTGAGGAATTTGATAGCTCTTTCCTTTAATTCTTTTTAACTCATTAATCAGCCCAAAACTCTTTATAAAATGGTAAATTAAGAAACGTTTGTTTAATTGGAATGAAATTTAGCTCATTTAATGTTTGACATAGAAATGAGAAGGATTGGGGAAAACAAATTAGTTCAGTTGTTCAATGAATCCATGGAATTACTAGAGTTCAAATTGTCTTTGATCATTAGAGAACCCAATCCACATGTATCTTCTTATAAAATTATATTTTTAAAATTTATTTCCATAATCATTTATATAAATACTAATGTAAATGCACAATATGTTTTAATAGACAATATATACAATTGTAACCTTTACACTGTTATTCGATGTTCATGACTCACTTTCGTTCCTAACTTTCTAATCATCCATGCCCATAATTTTATATTTTACTCCTTTTACACCCAAATAATTTTTGGTAATATTCTGCAGCCTCTTGTGACTCTTGTAGTGTTCCATTGTATTTGGGTCACCTAAAATTGTAATTTTATTTAGTATGGTGTTCCATAATTTACAATCAAAAAGCATCTACATAATAATATAGAGATGTTGTGGTAGAGAGAAGTTTTGGGACTATGAAACTACTGTCGCATTTTCCAAATGCAAACAATCTGCAATCCTTTCAAATTCTAACTCCATCTCATTTTTTGACATTGGTTTTCCAAAATAGTATGGCCATTAATGGGATTGCCATCCAACTTCAAGTTTAAGCAATGATCCCTCTTTGAGTTCACTCCCACCACTCACTGCCTTCACTATTAGTCAGTCAATAAGCATTTATTAAGGCTTACTATGGGCTAAACACTGTGCTAAGTACTCAGCCTACAAAAGGAGGTAGATGGGATGGCTAGGTAGCAATGAATAGACTACCGGCCCTGGAGGCAGGAGGGCTTGAGTTCAAATCTGACCTCAGACACTTAACACTTATTAGCCATGTGAATTTGGGCAAATCACAACCCCAATTGCCCTGCCTTCACCATCCCAAAAGTAAAAGAAAAAAAAAGGAAGTAAAAAGATGATTCCTGACCTTAAACAATTTACAATCTGATGGGGAGACAGTGATAAAAAATGTACATCAAGCTATACCCAGAAAATATAGAAAATAAAATAGGAAAAACATTAGGATTAGGAAAATTGGGAAAGGCTTCCTTTAGAAAGTGGAGAAGCTCAGTGCCTGAGAGCAGGTCGGAGACCATTCAATCATGGGAGACAAAATGACTAGAATCAAAAGACAGTATCATGTTCATGTGATGGCAAGGGGGATAATGTCACTGTGTCAAAGGTTATGTGTTGAGAAGTAAAGTATAAGAAAAGTGGAAATGTGGTGGTGGAGATACAGGTTATTAAGGATTTTGGATACCACACAGGATTTTTTATATGAGCATAGAGGTTATAGAGATCCCCTGAAGTTTATTGACTGTATATGTGTGTGTGTGTGTGTGTGTGTGTGTGTGACTGAGGGTAAGGCGGGAAGGGGCAGCAAAAGGGGACTGATATGGTTGGAACTGTAGTATAGGAAAATGCTTTGGCATATGAATTAATGATGGATTAGAGTGGGGAGAAAATTTTGGAAGGCAGAACCATTAGCAACCCATTTAAATAGTGCAAGTATGAGGTGAGGAGGTCATGAGCTGAATGAGGATGGAATAAAGTAGAATAAGAAGGAATGGTCTAAGGAATAAAAGAAAAATCAGAATAGTGACATTCTTAAATTTAACAGAGAAGATACTGTCAAGGAACAAAGGGTAATCGACAGTGTCAAAGAGAGCAAAGAGGTTTAGAAGAAGAAAAATTGATAAAAATTTTTTGAATTTGGCAGTTAGGAGGCCACTAGTAACTTTGGAGATCATTTTAAGTGAAATGATAAGATAGGAAGTCAGATTGTAATAGGTTAAGGAAATAAAGGATAGAAAGCGTAGGGACCTGTTGTAAATGGTCTTCTTGAAGAGTTTAGCCAAAAGAGGCTAAATAAATGTACAATAATGCTGAACTCCCAGATGTCATTATATAAATCCCCCTTTTCAGTACCTACTGCCCTTTCCCTTATTGATATCTCCCTCAAATACACCCCCATCCCCATGTCATACTCTAAAGTTACCCATCACCTCATCTGTGGTTTTTAACAAACTTGCTTCCATCCTAAATATTTTCCTTTCTATTTCTTTCATCTTCTAGTTCTTAATGGGTCTTGTCTAATCTCCTGCTTATACAGCCTTTCTGGACACCCTTTCTAGCACTGGTTGCACTTTCATTCTCATTGACGCAGTAATATATGTTGGAGATTTGGAATACTCCTTGGTCTCCTTTACAACCCCCAGGATCTCCTTACCTGCATCATTCAGTAACCTCTCCTTCTTTAAAATTCAAACAATCTCTATCTACGACCCAATTAAGTTTCTGAAAGCTATTGTTGACCAAATGATAAGACACTTCTTATCTTTTCTCAATGAGGTCAGTGCCTGGCATACCATCTTTCTCTTCTCCCCAACTATTGCCCTTATACTGGAAGACTACAACATACACATTGATACTAACTTAGGTACCCTAACATCCAGTTTGTCAACTTAGTCATTTCCCATGACCTAGTCCTGCATTTCACCTCTACTACACACAAAGAGGGTCATGCTCTTGATCTTGTCATCACTTATAAATTATTTACTTCCATGTTTATGAAATTTGATATTCCCTTATCTGTTCACAACTTATTATCATGTTACCTCTGTCTCAGCTTTGGAACCACAAACCCTGTTTTTTTGCCTAATTATGGCCGTCAATCCCTTGACTCCTTATTCCTTTACCATTCTTTATCATAACCTGTGAACTAACTACATTGTTCTCTTTTCTTCATCTTGATGCTAGTGAATCAGTTCATCTCCACTGTGTCCCTTTCACTCAAATTGCTTACCCCTTCTTTATCATCAGTCTTGCCCAATCAAGCCAAGCCTCAGCTTTGAATTACTCCCACCACTCACTACCTTCACTATTAGCCATTTGTTGCCATAGTAAGCTGGGAAAAAAAGACAGATAATCAGCAAGCCATAAAGATTGGATCCATTACAAAATTTTTGTTACATAAATTCATCTGAGTCCTGACTGCAGAAACTCAATTCTTTTATAACGTCCCATCAGTGACTTACTATTTTCCACTCATCACAGCAGCTTCTCCAAATGCTTTCATCATTCTTTAAATGTCTCATAGCTACTTCTCTTGCACTCTCTTTCACTGAAAAATATTGAAATTACTTCCAAAGAGCTTCCTCTTTTGCCTCGTCCTCAAATTCCATCTCCTAGACCCCTTCTGCCAACATCTTTGCCTTCTCCCCTGTCTCACATAAAAATGTAGCTCTTCATTCTGAAGTAAATATCTCTACATGTACAAGAGACCCCCTTATATCTCACCTTCTCCAGCAGATTTACCCTTCTCTTATTCCCAACCTCTCACTTATTTTTAATCTTTCCTTGTCTACTTATTGCTTTACTAGTGTAGACAAACATGTTCATGTCTCCCCAAATCTAAAAAGAAACCCAGCTTGCTAACAGCTCATATGTCTATATTTGGCTAAAATCTTTGATAAGGTTTTTTACAATCTATGTCTCAATTTCCTTTCATCTCTATTCTTAAACTTCTGCAGTCAAACTTCCAAACTCATCATTTGCACAAACTTCTTTCTCCAAAGTTACTAACAATATCTTAATTACTAAATCTAATGACCCTTTCTTAGTCCTTATCCTGCTTTACTTCCTTGTAGCCTTTCATATTGTTGATTAACTTCTCATTAATTATCACTGTTCTTTCTTGGCTCATCTCCTCCTTTACTGACTTCTTCTCAGTCTCCTTTGCTGAAACAACTTCCCTGTCACATTGTTAAACTTGAGTGTCCCACAGATTTCTGTCCTTGGTCTTTTTCTCCTCTTCCTCTACACTGTTTCACTTGATATTCTCACTAGCTCGGATGGATTTCATTACCATCTCTATTCTGACATTTCTCATATTTAATAATCCAGGCCTAAATTCTCTGCTCACTTCTATTTCCCCATCTGTAATTATCTTTTTTTTGTTTAAGCAGTTGGGGTGAAGTAACTTGCTCAGCGTTACACGGCCAGTTATTTTTGTGTGGGTGCCGAGTATCTGAGGCCAGAACCGATCCCAGGTGTCCTTACTCTGGGGCCGGCGCTCTTACTGCACCACCTGGCCGCCCCTCTAATTATCTTTTAAACATAGAAAAGTAGATGTCCTATAGACCCGTTAAAATCAACATGTCCAAAAACTGAGTGCATTATGTTTCTTTAAAAATCCTCCTTTCTTCCTAACTCCCCTATTACTATCAAGTTTATGACCATCCTTCCAGTCACCTTGGCTTGCAAGCTTGGTGTGATCCTTAACTCCTCACTCTCTCTTTCTCAATACTTATTGAATTAATTGCCAAAGCCTGTCAATTTTACTTGTGAAACATCTCTTTTATAAAATGTTCTGCTTTGATATTGCCACAACCATGCTGCAGGTCCATGTATATGGATATATATTCTTATACCTAGAATATTGGAATAGCTAAACTGTGGATCTTTGGTGCATTTCTCTCTCCATTCTAGTCCAAAATGCATTTAGCTATCAAAGTTATATTCCTAAAGAAGAGGTAGGACTATGTCACCTCTTTCCACCAAAACAAAACAAAACAAAACAATAAACCACCAAAAGTCTCTAGCAACTCCATATCATCTCAAATATAAAATCCTTAGTTTGGTGATCAAATTCCTTCATCACCCCACCTCCCAAATTTCCTGTCTCCTTACAGTTAACACCTCCTCCTCCCCATTCTCTGAGAATACTGGTCTCCTCGATGTCCCTCAAACAAGATAGTTCATCTTCTGACTCTAGAAATCTTCAATGGCTATTTTCTATATCTGGAAAGATCTCCTTACTCATCTCTACTTTTTTTTGCCTTCCTTTAAGTTTGGGAAATTATTTTCTAGAAAAATGTCCATTCCTGTATTTGTAGTTAGGCCAAATTCTTTTGAGTGGTTATAGACCTCATTTAGGGGACTTTGTAATGTTCTAGGACTTGAAAAAATCACCTCAAGTTATTGAATATCAGCCAGAAATTCAAAATGATGTCACATCCTATCAGGGATAAATTTTCCATTTCTATGAAATTCTTAACATATTCTAGGACATATTTATAAGCAAGTTTCCTTGTTTTATTCCTTGTTCAATATAGTCTTATATTTAAACCAAGTATTGTCTTTAACATCTTTGCTGCCACGTTTTATCAAGATTTTAAGAGTTTGCTAAATAACTTATTGTAGGGTACTTTGGCTATTTATGGCACTTTTTATCAAGAAATGCCAATGTCTTCACTTCTATATATCTTCAACTTTTAAAAGACAGTATTTTATTGAAAGAAGAGATTTTAATTGTTAGAATCAGTGCTGTGATACATGAAAGAAAATGCTATACACAATCAGAGAAAGAATTATGGAGTCTGAATGCAGATTGAAGCATATTATTTTCACTGGTGTGTGTGTGTGTGTGTTTCCCCCGCTGTTTTGTTTCTTCTTTGACAACATGTCTAAATTGGAAATATTTTTCCAGGACTGCACATGTATAGCTGATATCAGATTGCTTATCATTTGGGCAGAGGGGAAAGAAGGAAAGGAGAGAGAAAAATCTGGAATTCATTACCTTATAAAAATGAATGTTAGAAACTATCTCCTCATGTAATTGGAAAAAAAATAAAATACTATTTACCCCCAAAAAAGAAAATGTTCCATACACATGAACTGAAGCAAGAAAATGTTCAAACCCATGCAAAGGGCCAAATGCACCCTTTAAAATTCCACTAAAAATTGGTGCTGTGTATATTTTTATCTTTCTAATTTAGATACTATTTTTTACTTTTGATTTATTTTTGTTGCACTGTTTCAGTTCTGTCCAACTCTTTTCACCCTGTTTGGGGTATTCTTGGCAAAGATACTGGAATGGCTTGCCATTTCCTTTTCCAACTCATAAGGAAACTTAGACAAACAGAGTTAAAACTTGATTTCTTCATTTTCTATAGGATTCTGTAATGAACTTGACAGAGTTTGTGCTGAACTTCAGATATCTCTAGAATGCAAAATCACCTCTTTGACCAATACAAGGTTTGATATAGTCCCCACTACATCCTTTAAAATTTATAGCTGATCCCCAGGTTAAAACTCTCCACATAGCAACTTAAAAACAAATTATTTGAATTTGAAAATTACATTGTTTTACTCAGAAAAAAAAATGATAGGGAAGGCATGATCACAGTAATAAAAAAAAACTGTCATGCAGAAATGGGAGTCATTTTATTGTGATTGCTCAATGGTAAACCTAGAATCAATAGATAAAAATATAGGGAAGAACATTTTTGTTTATATATAAGATTTTAATTAGGCTTATTTGAAAATGAAGTGCTCTGTCCTGGAAAACACTGAATTCATTCTCGGGGACAGTGTGGAAGCAATATTGTAAAGTCACATCTTCATTGGGTGAGTCTATGACTTGGGCATTTTCTTTCACGTCTAAGATTTGATGAATCCTTGGTATCTATTCTTTTGAAGAGAAATTGCACCTCAATTGAGCAGTGTGTGACTTCAATTCCTTTCCCATTACCTTTACACATTTGATGTGTAAATTTAAGCCTCAGTGAGTCTTAACCTCTTTTCCCTCTATACACCCTTTTACAAATTGAGGATAACACTACCTGCTGCCTATCTTATTCCCTAGGAAACTGTGAAGATTAATTAGACTTAAGGCATGCAAATTACTTTAAACTCCTCAGAGGTAGAAGCTACAAACACACACACACACACACACACACACACACAAACACACACATCCCAGTGCACACATACATAATCTTTTGCATCAGACAAATACATAGAACTTAAATTGTTAAACAAAACCTGTTCACTCATTAAGGATTATTCAATCTTCCAAATGCTTTGCCAAGATAAACTAGTACTTGCCTCATTATTTTCAGATAGACTAGAGTAGCTGTAGATTAGTGCAGAAATAACACAGAGGAATTAGAAAGTTGAATTTTATTCCTCATTTTAATGGTGATGTGGCATATGTCCTTGGAAAAGTTACTCAGCATAGACTTTTCTACTTCAAAATGGATTATAAGCTAGTCTCATAGCTTTTGTTTAAAGATCTCATTTTAATTAAATAAAAAGGTAAAGACTTATTAATAGAAGACATTCAAAAAAGGTCATAGTATCATAGATTTAATATACAAAGGATTTTGAAGTCATCTACTCCAACTCACCTCTCTTTCATTCCCCTCCTCTGCTGTAATTTACAGTTGAGAAAGCCAAAGTCCAGAAATTAAGCGACTGGTACAGGATAAATATCAGAAGTAACTGCAAGAATGAAAAACTGGGGAGTGCCTAGGTGCTGCAGTGAATAGAGCACCAGCCCTGGATTCAGGAAGATCTGAGTTCAAATCTGACCTCAGACACTTAACACTTACTGTGTGACCTTGGGCAAGTTACAACCCCAATTGCCCTCCAAAAAAGCAGAAAAACAAAAACAAAAAAAAGAAAGAAAGACTGTCTCATTGACCTGAATGTAGCAGTAGGGAGAAGTGGGGAAAGGGAGTGATTTAGTGATTAAAGGAATAAAATTTTCTAACAAGTATTATAAAAAAATTAGAAATCATGAAAATATATAAAAAGAATACAAACCAATAAAATAAAATCACAAACAAAAAAGATTAGGGGAAAGATGATGGAAGATTAGCAAAGAAAGATAATAATTCCATAGGAAAAAAGTAGCATATAGAAAAAAAAAGGAAATGCCTCCTGAATATGCATCCCACTTATTTTCTATATATCTAGTATGAGCTTAGCATGTTGTCTACCCCAATAGAATGAGTTCCTTGACAACAGGAAGTGTTTTTGCCTTTCTTTGTGTCCTCCAGCACTTAGCACAATCTCTGGCACATAGTGAACCCTTAATAAATGCTTGTTTACTGACTGATTAAATTGAATTACAAATTAAGACATGAGGTTAATTCAGACAGTAGAGCTGATATTTCAGGAAAAACAATGTTTGCATGTATATATGTGTCCCTCAGAGGGGAAATAGAGGAGAGAGCATTGTTGGCAGAAATTAAAGATAAATACATTTAATGCTGGTGTTCAATAAAACTGCAATTAGAATTTTCTTCATCCTGGGAAAATTCAGCTGAGGTAGTAAAGACAAAGATCCCACGGTCACTACTGGGAAAACTAACATTCATTGTCACTGTCACTAATCACAGCAATCCTATGCTATGAGGATTCCCAGGCCAGACAAACAATCCAGGCAATCTGTCTCAATTGAATGCAATCAAACCACCAAACTTGATGGAGATGGTGAACTCAGAAATGAAAGGACTCTCAGTGGATAGAAACTCAGAAATGGGAAACAAAAAAATTGAGTATATCCACATACTAAGGCCTGAGGCCAATAAACTTCTCTGTTTGGGAGGAACATGGCTGAGGGGGAATCCCTTGTTATGCTTCTAATACTTAGCTAAAATGAAAAATGTCCAATATTAATAGCTTTAGGTGTAGTTAGCATAAGCAAAAGTGATTTGAGAAATATAGCAGACTATTGTTAAACTAATGCAAACTATCATCATAAAAGACATTGTGTTGAAATATGATCCTAACATCCTACAACTTTGTTCCCAAGTTAATAAATAGAAGACAGTGGGAATAAACATTTATTCTCTGTGCTACCTACTATATTCCAGGTACTGTGCTAAATGCCTTACAAATATTACATTTATTTGATCCTAATAGCAACTCTGTGAGCTGGATGCTATGATTATTCCTATTTCACAATTGTGGAATCGGAAATAGATATTAACTGACTTGAACAGGGTCACACAGCTATGAAGTGTCTGAGCACAGATTTGAACTTAGGGCTTCCTGATTCCAATCCCAGGACCCAGGACTCTGTCCACTGCACTACTAGCTGATACATACATACATACATACATACATACATATATATATATACATATATATATACATATATATACATATATATATACACACACACACACACTATAGTGTGTATGTGCATGTGTATGTGCATGCATACACACATTATAGTCTTTATGTTATTAATAAGGCAGCAAAAAATATATATACATATTTATACATATACACCTATGTATATTTATTTGTTCAGTCATTCAGTTTTGTCGGACACTTCATGACCCCATCAACCACACTGTCCATGGGGATTTCTTGGTAAGGACACTGCAATGGTTTCCTATTTCCTTTTCCAAGGGAGTAAAGCCAGCAGAGGTTAAGTGACTGCTCAGTGTTACATAGCTAGTAAGTGTCTAAGGCAGAGTATGAACTGAGGTCTTCCTGACTCTAGGCCCAGTTCTCTATCAATTGAGCCATCTAGCTGCCTTCCGTTTGTTTATTTGCTCATATCTAATAATATGATAATGCACAAAAATATTTACATATATGCATACTATATACAAATATAAATCATAGTAGTGTATTTAAGGAACAAACATGTAGATATGCATATAAATTCACTTTAATACATATAAATGCATATGTATATTGTATAATCTACATATCATATGTCTATGCAGGTACACACACATAAATATGCACCATATGTATCAAATGATAAAGACATAAAGCAATCTTTGGATCTATGTATATCTAGATCTATAAATAGTTGTTTCTATAGATCTATCTATATCTAGCCCACAGGCAGCTCTTTATCTATATCTACAATTATACCTAAATCTATGACGGAGAAAACCTATTCATTGCCTGCCTATACATTGTTCATTCTTCATTGTCAGTTCTTAAACTACTAGCAGGAGACCATTCAAACTGAACACTCCTAGTTCATCCTTGTTATAACTAGTTTACTAAGTAATCTTTCTTTTTATTTAGTATAGAAAACTCTCTATTGAGTAACAAATCAGAGCAAAACTATCAGAGAAAATCAAAACACAGCATTCACACTTTTAAAACTTTTCACAGAAAATCTAAACATAGCATTCACCATGTCACAACTCAACAACTTATCACTAAATGGCCACATAGTTTCCAACAAAGTGGTCACATAGATTTTAAAAAGTGCATTCATTTAGTCAATCCCAAATTACTTAATTCAATCACAAAGTACGAAAGTAAAAGTTTTCCAACCCTAGGTCGCAGTAAATAATAATATTCTCAGTCAGTACACAGTATCCAAATAAAGTCATCTTTCAGCTTGACTTGAGATTGGCTCTCAGCTTCCATGGTTCCTCTTCCATGGTTCCAGCTCCAACTGTCACCTGGGTTCAAAGGCAGGCAGCTCCCAGGTCCTTGTCCAGCTCCTTGTCCAGTTCTTCATCTAGTCTCTATTCCATATTGAAGTTCACGGTGTCCAGTCCACCTCAAGTCCTTCACAGTTCCTGTTTCTGGGAAGACAAAGCTTAAGAGCCACAATAATATTCATACATAATGCCAGCACCATCATCAATTCACTATCTGCCTGTGAAATCAACTCAGGCCCATCAACAAGGTCTGAGAACTCAAAAAATATCATTAACGTAGAAATTTAGACAGACCCACAAACAAGGCCCAAGATGTCAGCACAGATCATTAATAAAGTACCAGGACCTCTGAAATACACCTCCAGGACTTTTTTGTTTATTTTTAGTTTACAACATACATTTCCACAAGATTTTGAGGTACAAATTTTCTCCCTGTCTTTCCCCTACCCACCACCCCAAAACAGCAAACCCACTGAATAATCCCTCCTCCAATCTGCTCTCTCCTATATCCTCCACCATTTTCCCTGCAACTTTCTAGTAGGACAAGATATATCTCCATACCCCAGTGTCTGTATATCTTATTTCCAAGTTTCAGGTAAATAATAATAATAATAATAATACTTTTAAATATTTGTAAAGCAATTGGGGTTAAGTAACTTGCTCAAGGTTACACGGCCAGTTATTTCTGGGTGTGGTGGTAAGTATCTGAGCCCAGATTAGATCCCCAGGCCATCCTGACACTGGGGCTGGTGCTCTTACTCACTGGCTACCTGGACTCCCCTAAATATTTGATTATAAAACTTTTAATTCCAGATTCTTTCACTTCTTCCCTCATTACCCACCCTTACTGGGAAGAGAAGCAATTCAATATAGTTTGTACATGTGTAGTTATGCAAAACATTTCCATAGTGGTTATATTGTGAAAGAATGACTATATTTCTCTCCATCCTATCCTTCCCCCCACTTGTTCTATTTTCTACTGTGACCCTGTCCTTTTTCAAAATTGTGTGCTTTTAACTACCCTGCCCCCCCCCAAACAGTCCTCTCATCTATCATCCCCTCTCTCATCCACTTCCCTCCTACTTTCCTGTAGGTTAAGATACCGCATTGAGTATGTATGTTATTTCCTCCTTATGACAAATTCAATGAGAGTAAGGTTGACCAATTCCCTTTTGCCTTCCTGTTCTTCCCCTCCATTGTAACAGTTTTCCCTTGCCTCTTTTATTTGAGATAATTTACCCTATTCTGTCTCTCCCTATCTCCTCTCATTATGTTCTTCTTTCACCTCTTAATTTTAATTTTTAGATATCATCCCTTCCTATTCAATTCATCCTGTGCCTCTGTCTAAGTATATATGTACAAATATATACACACACTCACATATGTATTCATACACACACACACACACACACACACACACACACACACACACACATATATATATATATATATATATATATATATATAATCAAGTAAGAGAAGAAGAGGAAAAATTGGGAGGAGAAATTAGAGTGATGCAAATAAATCATGAAAAAAACAGTCAACAGCTTGGTTAAGGAGACACAAAAGATTTCTGAAGAAAATAAAACCTTAAGAAGCAAAACAGGCCAAATGGAAAAGAAAAATACAAAGAGTCAATAAGGAGAAGAATGCTTGAAAAGCTGATTTAGCCAAATAGAAAGAGGTACGAAAATTCACTTTAAAAAATTCCTTGGAGGTGACTAGGTGGTGGAGTGGATAGAGCACCAGCCCTGAAGTCAGGAGGACCTGAGTTCAAATCTGGACTCAGACACTTAACAGTTACTAGCTGTGAGACCTTGGGCAAGTCACTTAACCCCAATTGCCCCTCAAAAAAAAAAAGAAAAGAAAAAAATTCATTGAAAAGCAGAATTGGCCAAATGAAAAGAGCTAAAAATAAAAAAAAACCTCAGTGAATAAAATAATTCTTTGAAATGTAGAATTGAGCAAATGAAAGCTAATAACTTTATGCAAAATCAAAAAAAAATATGACAAAACCAATTGAATGAAAAAAAAAGACACTGAAAAATTTCTTTAGAAAAACAACTGACCTGGAAAATAGATCCATGAATGAATTAGAGATAGTTGCAAATTTATTATTGGACTATCTAAAAGCCAAGATAAAAAAAAGAGCCTAGACATCATCTGTCAAGAAATGATCAAGAGGGGGTGGAGTCAAGATGGTGGAATAGAAGCAGGACCTTCTTCCGGCTCCAGCTTCCGCCTTCTCCAATCCATTTGTAAAAGGGACTCTAAACAAACTATGGAGCTGCAGAACCCACAAAATGACACAAAGAAGCTAACCTCCCTCTGAGGACAGCCCAGCAGGCTGGCAGATATCACCAGAGTAGCACTCTGGGAGCCGAGCCCAGCCCCATGCCAAGTCTTTAGCCCCAGGGTAGCTAAAGACTTGGCATGGGGCTGGGCTCGGCTCCCAGAGTGACCAGCCTCCAGCCAGAGAGACCCCAGATCAGCAGCAGCTGTGGCCTTTTCCAGAATTATCAACACATACATGCAAAGGACAAAGTGAGAAATCAGTGCAGTCTGGACTTGGGGACCCAGTAAGTGGGAGTGCGTGGCTTTTGCCCCCTGGGACGAGAAGCCGCTGAGTTGCTAGCTGATGCCATGTGGCAGCTTCAGATCCTGGCCTGCAGAGTGTAGGGGGACCAAGCACCAGTCTGAGCGGTAATTGCTCTTGCTTTAACCTTCTTGGATCTGGATTGCAGTCTAGGATGGAAGTCCTGGGGTGTGTGTCAAGATTGCCAGAGCATGTGGAGACCCCAGAGAGGGCACCCATCTAACACCTCCAGCAGCTGAGAAAACCCCATTGTTGGGGATGAAACCTCCCCTGTCTGGTAGCAGAGTCCTACTGAGCCAAAAATCCCAGGGATCAAGTGACATGACCAGGCAAAGGAAACAAAGCAGACAGAAGATTCGAACATTAGACTCCTATGTTGGGGACAAAAAGGAGCAAAACATGGAACAAGAGAAAGACAGTGAAGTCAGAACTCCTGCACCAAAAGCTTCAAAGGAAAATACGAGCTGTCTACAGGCCATAGAGGACCTTAAGAAGCAGACAAGAGAAGTGGAGGAAAAACTGGGAAGAGAAATGAGAAAGATGCAAGAAAATTACAAAATGAGAGTCAACAGCCTGACTGAGGAAAATAAAACCTTAAAAAACAGACTAAATCAAATGGCAAAAAAGGCTCAAAAAGACAATGAGGAAAAGAATGCCTTAAAAAGCTGAATTTGCCAGATGGAAAAAGAATCTCAAAAGCTGAATGAGGAAAATCATTGTTTCAGAATGAGATTGGAGCAAATGGAAGCTAATGATTTTATGAGAAATCAAGATGCTGTTAAACAGATCCAAACAAATGAAAGAATAGAAGGCAATGTGAAATATCTCACTGGAAAAACAACTGACCTGGAAAAAAGATCCAGGAGAGATAATTTTAAAATTATTGGGCTACCTGAAAGCCATTATCAAAGTAAGAACCTAGAAATCATCCTCCAGGAAGTTCTCAAAGAAAACTGCCCTGATGTTTTAGAACCAGTAGGCAAAATAGAGCTTTAAAGAATACACTGGTCACCTCCTGAAAAAGATTCCAAAAAGAAAACTCCTAGGAATATTATAGCCATATTCTGAAATTCCCAGATTAAGGAGAGAATATTACAAGCAGTCAGGAAGAAACAATTTGACTATTGTGGAAACACAATCAGGATAACACAGGATCTGGCAGCTTCTACCCTGAGTGATTGAAGGGCTTGGAATATGATATTCCGAAGGTCAAAGGAGCTGGGATTAAAACCAAGAGTCACCTACCCAGCAAAACTGAGTATCATGTTTCAGGTGAAAATATGGTCATTCAGTGGAATAGAGGACTTTCAAGCATTCTTGCTGAAAAAACCATAGTTGAATAGAAAATGTTTCATTCCGATATAAGAAGCAAGAGAAGCATAAGAATGTAAGCAGGGAAAAGAAATCATAAGGAACTTATCAGAGTTGAATTATTAACATTCCTACATGGACAAACAATAATTATAACTTATGAAATTTTTCTCAGTACTTGAAGGGAATAGAAATATAATGTGTCTATATATGAGGGTATATGGACATATGAATACATATGTGAATGTGTGTATATATGTTTATAGGTATACATAGATAGAGGGCACTGGACCAATTTAAGAGGAAGGCATGATACTTAAAAGGTAAAATTAAGAGGTGAGAGAGGGAAAGTGGTTACAATGGAGGGGAAGAATAGGAAGGCAAAAGGGAATGGGTCAACATTATTCCCATTGAATTTGGCTTGAGGAGTGAGTGAAATACACACTAAATAGGGTATCTCACCCTCCACAAGAGTAGGGGGGGAAGGGGATGAGAAGGGGGATGATGGAAGGGAGGGCAGGCTGGGGTGATGGAAGTTGGAAGCACCCACTTTTGAAAAGGAACGGGATTAAAGTAGAGAATAGAACAAGTGGGAGGTGGGACAGGAGGAAGCACAATATAGTCAGTCTTTTATAATATATCTGCTATGTATTCTTTTGCATTAGCCACACATGTACAACTTATACTGAACTGCTTATCTTCCCAGTAAGGGTGGGTGACAAGGGAGGAAGGGAATGAATCTGGAATTCAAAGTTTTAAAATCAAATATTCAAATATATATATATATATATATATATATATATATATATATATATATTATTAATACTATTTTACATGTAATTGGAAAATAAGATATACAG
>NW_027187278.1:2745023-2759599 GCF_028583685.1 Petaurus breviceps papuanus | reverse complement strand
ATACAGGCACTGGGGCATAGAGATCCACTGGAAAAGTCAAAAGGGGTATGGGAGAAATGTGGGAGAGAGCAGATTGGAGGAGGGAATATCCTGTGGGCCTGCTATTTTGGGGCACTGGGTAGGGGAAAAATGGGGAGATAATTTGTAACTTAAAATCTGCCAGAAATTAATGATGTAAATCAGAAGTTAATAAAGCATTTAAAAAAAAGAAATTATCAAGAAAATCTGTCTTGATATCCTAGAAGCAGAGAGTGAAATAGAAATTGAAAGAATCCACTGATCATCTCCTGAAAGAGATCCCAAAATGAAAACTTCCAGGAATATTTTAGTCAAATTCCAGAGATCCCAGGTCAAGCAGAAAATATTGACAGTCATCAGAAAGAAACAATTTAAGTACTGTGGATCCACAGTTAGGATGGCACAAAATGTATCAATTTATACATTAAGGATTGGAAGGGGAGTAGAAATAGGACTTCCACAGGGCTCTGGTTCTCACCTCCTCCAATTCATGTAAAAGGGGACTCTGAACAAACTTCGGAACTACAGAACCCACAAAATGACACAGAGAAGCTAACCTCCTGCTGAGGACAACCCGGCAGGTTGGCAGGAATCGGCCAGCGCAGTGCTCTGGAAAGACTGAGGTGTTAGCCCAAGGGCAGGCCTGACCAGCCACTGGCTGGATGGACTTCAGATCACCAGAAGTTGTGGCTGTTTGCAAAATTATCAATACATAGATGCTAAGGACAAAGTGAGAGGTCAGAGCAGTGTGGAATTTGGGACACAGTAGCTGGGAGTGCATTGGCTTTTTTGCCTGGGGCAAGAAGCTGCTGAGGAGCCGCACAGCCACAGCCACGTGGCAGCTTCAGCCCCTAACATACAGACTTTATGAGTACAAAGCAAGAGTCTGAGGGGTAATCATTCTTGCTTTAACCTGCTTGGATCTGGACTGTGGTCTAGGGTGGAGGTCCTGGGGTGTGTGACCAGTTTGCCACTGAAGTGGAGACTTCAGAGAGGGCACCCACCTAATACCTCTGGCAACTGAGAAAACCCTAGAGTTTGGAACAAAGCTCCCCTATCTGGTGCCAGAGTTGTTCTGTGGCAAAAAGCCCAGGGGTTAAGTGATTGAGTGGTGACATGACCAGGCAAAAGAAGCAAAGCAAACAGAAGATTCCAACATTAGACTCTTATTTGGGGGACAAAAAGGATCAAATCATGGAACAGGAGGAAGACGGTGAAGTCAGAACTCCTGCACTAAAAGCTTCAAAGAAAAATGCGAACTGATTACAGGCCATATAAGACTTTAAGAAACAGACAAGAGAAGTGGAGGAAAAATTGGGAAGAGAAATGAGAACAATGCGAGAAAATTATGAAATTCCAATCAACAGCCTAAGGAAAATTACACCTTAAAAAATAGACTAACTCAAATGGCAAAAGAGGCTCCAAAAGGCAATGATGAGAAGAATGCCTTAAAAAACCAAATTTGCCAGATGGAAAAAGAATCTTAAAAGCACACTGAGGAGAATCATTCCTTCAGAATTAGAATGGAGCGAACAGAAGCTAATGACTTTATGAGAAATCAAGATGTCTTTAAATAGATCCAAACAAAAGAAAGAATAGAAGGCAATGTGAAAGATCTCAATGGAAAAACCACTGACCTGGAAAATAGATCCAGGAGAGAGAATTTAAAATTGTTGGACTACCTGAAAGCCATGATCAAAGAAAGTACCTAGAAATCATCCTCCAAGAAATTCTCAAGGAAAACTACCCTGATGTTTTAGAACCAGAGGGCAAAATAGAGCTTGAAAGAATCCACTGATCACCTCCTGAAAAAGATCCCAAAAAGAAAACTCCTAGGAATATTATAGCCAGGATTTTTAAATTCCCAGATTAAGGAGAAAATATTACAAGTAGCTAGGAAGAAACAATTTGAATATCGTGGAAACACAATCAGGATAACACAGGATCTGGCAGCTTCTACACTGAGGGAATGAAGGGCCTGGAATACTATATTCCAGAGGTTAAAGGAGCTGGGATTAAAAACAAGAATCACTTACCCAGGAAAACTGAGTATCATGTTTCTGGGGAAAATATGGTTATTCAGTGGAATAGAGGACTTTCAAGCATTCTTGCTGAAAAAACCAGAGTTGAACAGAAAATTTGACATTCAGATACAAGAAGCAAGAGAAGCATGAGAAGGTAAATAGGGAAAAGAAATCACAAGGAACTTATCAAAGTTGAACCATTTACATTCCTACATGGAAAACCAATAATTGTAACTGATGAAACTTTTCTCAGTATGAAATAATTGAAGGGAATAGAAATATATATATATATATATACACATACACACATACATATATGTGTGTGTGTGTCTATGTAGGAGGGTATATGGGCATATGAATACATGTGTGAATATATGTATATATGTTTATTGGTCAACATTAATAGAGGGCACAGGACCAATTTAATAGGAAAGGATAATACTTCAAAGGTGAAATTAAGCAGTGAAAGAGGAGTATAATGAGAAGACATGGGGAGAGACAGAATGGGATCAACTATCTCATATGAAAGAGGCAAGGAAAAATGGTTACAATGGAGGGAAAGAACAGCAAGGCAAAAAGGCAAACCCTTATTCTCATTGAATACATACACTCTAAATAGGGTATCTCCCCCTACAGGAGAGTAGGGGCAAGGGGATGACAGGGGGGTAGATGGAAGGGAGGGCAGCCTGGGGTGGGGGGAGGGAAGTTGGAAGCATCCACTTTTGAAAATGGACAGGATCAAATAACAAATAACAAACAATAGAACAGGTGGGAAGTAGGATAGGATGGAGGGAATTTTACAATATATCTACTATGGTAATATTTCGCATAGCTACACATATACAACCTATACTGAATTGCTTATCTTCCCAGTAAGGGTGGGTGACAGTGGAGCAAGGGAATGAATATGGAATTCAAAGTTTCAAAATCAAATGTTTAAATATGTATATACTATTATTGATACTATTTTACATGTAATTGGGAAATAAGATATATAGGCACTGGGGCATAGAAATCCACAATGCCGTACTGGAAAAGTCAAAGGGGGCATGGGAGAAGATATGGAAGAGAGCAGATTGGAGGAGGGTATATCCTGTGGGACCACTATTTTGGGGCAGTGCGTAGGGGATAAAATGGGGAAAAAAATTGTAACTCAAATATGCAAGAAATGAAAATTCTGATGTAAACTAGAAGTTAATAAAGCAATTGGAAAAAAAATTTTAAAAGGATTGGAGGGCCTAGAATATGATATTCTGGATGGCAAAGGACCTAGAATTATAACCAAGTATCACCTACCCAGCAAAACTGAGAGTATCCCTTCAGGGGGAATAATAGATATTCAGTGAAATAGAGGATTTTCAAGCATTCTTGAGGAAAAGATAAGAGCTGAGTAAAAAAAAAAACTCACTGTGAAATACAAGACTAAAGTGAAATATAAAAAGCTAAACAGGAAAGTAAAATCATAAGCAACTTAATTGAAGTTAAACTGTTTGCATTGCTAGATGAAAAGATGATACTTGTAACTCATACAAAAACTTTCTCATTGTTAAGGCAGTTGGGAGTATATATATAGACAGAGGTCACAGGTGTGAGTTGAATATGAAAGAATGATACCTAAAAAATAAAAAATAAAATGAAGGGATGACAAAGAGAAATTCACTGGAAGAAAGGTAAAGGTGGGTGCAGAATGGGGTAAATTATCCCAAATTGAAGAGACAAGAAAGTTTTTACATTGATGGGAAGTTGAGGAAGGTGGGGGGCAAGGGGGAGTATGAGTGAATCTTATTCTGAACAGAATTGACTGCAAGAGGGAATAACATGCACACTTAATTGGGTATAGGAATTTACCTTACCCTACAGGAAAGTAGGAGAGGAAGTGGATAACAGAAGTGGGGAGGGTAATAGATGGAAGGACATACTGGGGGAGGTCGTAGTCAAAATCAAAACACTTTTCAGGAGGGACAGGGTGAAAGGAGAGAGAATAGAATAAACAGGGGTGGGAATGGAATGGAGGGAAATACACTTAATAATAATTGTGGGAAAAAATGGAAACAAGTTTTGCTGATAAAGTCTTCATTTCTCAAACGCACAGAGAGCTGAGTCAAATTTATAAAAATAAGAGGCATTTCCCAATTGATAAATAATCAAAAGATATGACCAATTTTTAGATGAAGAAATCAACACTATCTGTAGCCATATGAGAAAGTGCTCTAAATAGCTATTGATTGAAGCAATGCAAACTGAAACAATTCTGAGGTACTATCTCATATCTATTAGTTTGCCTATTAAGAAAGAAAAGGAAAATAACTAATGTTTCAGGGGGATATAGGAAAAATGAGATATTAATAAACTTTTGGTAGAGTTGTGAACTGATTCAGTTCTATAGAGCAATTTGGAACTTTGCTCAAAGAGTTATAAAACCATGTATAGCTTTTCACCTAGTAGTAGGATGCATGTGTACCAAATTATTTATAGTAGTTCTTTTCTGGTGTCAGGGAGCTGGAAATTGGTAGGCTCCCCATTAACTGGGGAATGACTAAACAAATTATGCTATGTGATTATGACAGAATACAATTGTGCTATAAGAAATTATTAATAGAATGCTCTCAGAAAAACCTGGAAAGACTTATATGAGCTGATGAAAACTGAAATGTACTGTGTACAAAGTAATAGCAATATTATAAGATGATTAACTGTGAATGATTTAGCTATTGTCAGCAACATGATTATCCAAAACAACCCTGATAGACTTATGATGAAAAATGCTTTTTATCCCCAGAGAAAGAACTGATGTTGTCTGAATATAGATTGAGGTATACTTTTTTGACTTGGTTTTTCTTGATTTTTTTTCTGTTTTCTTTCACAACATGACCAATATGGAAATATGTTTTTGATGACTACACATGTATAATCTATATTAAATTGCTTGCCTTTTCAACAAGAGGAGTGAGGAGGGAGGAAGGGAGAGGATATAAAACTCAAAAACAAACATTAAAAATAATTCTTATTTATAATTAGGATAAATAAAATACTCTTTACAAAAAAGAACAATTGCGTTGTGTATTCTAAATCTTCTTCCATAAGTATTAAAACAACAGCCATGTTATTAACACTATGCTTTCTTTTTTAGGAAGAAAAATAAATCTTTTCAATCACTCTCCCTTTAAACTCTCTCCCTTCATTACCTCCCTTATCTTGCCTTCCATTTCTTTTACTTCTCTTGCCTTACCTTTCCATGCTTTTCCTTTCCAGGGGAAATTACATAAAATATTTGTTAGTGGCATTTATTGGTTACTCAGTAAATACTCTTTAGTGATCAATTGGTCCCTTCTTTCAGTGGTACCTCAGAAAATCCTGATATGTTTCCATATCTCAAAAGAAAACTATTGTCACAAAGAAGATACTTAGGGTCTCTTACTGAAAGGGACTTTGTGGATTCCCTAGTTAAGCATGTCCATTTTAGAGATAAACTAAAGTTATTGAACAAACTTGTTAATGAAAGAAATACACCACCTAAATTGAATAACCCATCTGCTGATGCTAAATACAGTGTTCTTTACGCTTTATCACTTTGTATCAGTAAACATCTATTTTTGTTTAACTTTTGCTATAACTTTTGAGAGTAGGTTAAGTTGAATTCTTTTATTCAGAGTTGAGAATACAATTTACAATAAACTTAATGGGAAACACAATGCAAATCAGTCCCCTTATCTGAAATTTGTAGTCTTAGATTGCTTCCTGGAACACTGAAAGGTTAAGTGATTTTCTAGCTTCGCATATTTAGTATGTGAGCCTATAAGAATATATTATAAAGAGACACTTTCACTAATGTTGTGCATTATAATAGAGCTAAAAGATTATAATATTACCTGGAAACCTTGGGTTTGCATTCTTGTTCTGATACTGACTCCCTTTGTGATATCACATGAATCACTTAGATTCCCTGAGTCTAATTTTCTTCATTTGTAAAATTAGGGATTTGGATTAGATTGCCTGTCAGGTTACTTACAGATCTAAATCTTATGTTTTTTCCCCTTACCTTTTCTTTTAAGTGACAGATGTTAATTGATTTAAAAGTTATGTAGGTTGACATAGATATTTTTATCATTAGATATATCTAGGAGACAGTGAATATATTACTAAATTTAGAATCAGGGCAATTCGAATTCAATTCTAGCCTCAGAAACTTATTGTACAATTCCTTCCTTCCTTTGAGCCTCTCATCTGCCAGCATTTCTTAATTTTTTTCTTCCACTCACAACCCCTTCAGTCCTTCTTAAACTATGGGTCATGACCCCATATGGCTAGATGAATTGGTTAGTCATTTTGCCTCTATCAGGTCTAAATTTATGATTCTAGGACCTAAGGCTTAGAAGTAGGATTTGAAATCAGGTCTTATTGATGCCAAATCACTCTCAAGGGGTAATACAACAGTACACAGATAAATATATTTAATATGAATACATGTAGATAGATAGATAGATAGATAGATAGATAGATAGATAGATAGATAGATAGATAGATAGATAGATTATATATATAGAGAGAGATAGAAACATTTGGGTGTTCTGGATTAAAAATGTCTCATATAAAGTGGCACATGAATTGAATTTCAAATAGAGTTATGTATCACAGAAGCTAAATTAACAAACAAAGGAGAAAGCCAATGCAAGTGCCTTGGAGATAGAAGATGGACTAACATTACTGGAATGCAAAAAGGAGGCTATGGAATATAGAGTAGATGAGGGTAAATAACATGAAATCTTTCTGATGAGATGTATAGGAATGGCATTATGAATGGTTTTGTATTTTATCCCAGAGGCAATAGGGAGGTATTGAATCTTTATCTATTTATCTAGATTGATAGTTACTTAATTATTCATTTACTTTGTTGGTAGTGGAGGGGGGTGGTTTATATGTAATCAGACTAGTATTTGTTAGCTATGTGGATAATAGATTGGAGAAAAAAAGGAAGTCAATTAGCGACTGCCTGCAGTAATCCTGGTGACTAGTGTGGCTATGTTCTGAGTCAAGAGAAGGGAAAGCTGTAATTGATGCTGTTCAGGTAGTGTTGTGAAGACTAGTCAGCCAGTCAGATATGGTGGTGAAAGGGAGTGAAAAACAGAATGATTTTGAGCATGTGTACTTAGATGACGGGAAAGATGTTTGTACTCTACATATAACTGGAAAAAATAGGCAAGGTTTTACAAAGTCCATAATTATTTTCTGTTGAAAAATATTATTTTAGGTTATAAATGGAAGAGAACATTTTATTCTTATAAAACTAACTATCTTAGATGAGTTCATGCTGTAGTGGTTTTTTTGTTTGTTTGTTTTTTGTTTTCCTTAATGTTTGAACAATATTCTGCCCTGGAATGAAATGCAAATGACTCATATGATTTTAAATCTGTTAGTGCCTGGAACGTAGAAATGTCCAGACCATCACTACAATCTATTAGTCAATATTTCATCTAGTATTTGCCTGTGGAACTGAAATTAATTTGTTTACAACAATATAAGAAATCCCAACATTTTACTCAGGGTAATAGCATTTAATTAATCTTCGCAAATATATTTCAGCAGGATAAAAAGATGTTTTGTTGGCTATCTTTGGAGGTAAAGTTCAAAGAAACTTCTATGTGATGTGGACTTAAATCTTATTAGACTAAGTAGGGATTTTAAGAATATATTCTGAAGGATAAGGAGAGAAGGGAAAGAGCAACCAAGAATGGATTAATTTTCCTTATTCCCTTCCATTTTCTTTTACTTATGCAGGTGCATCCTCATCTGCTTTAAGATCATCCTTTAAATAGATTTAATTTGTCCCTTTTATGTAATTAAACTTAACAACAAAAAATAGCAGTATTTCCATAATTTGATGGCATGTTCCCTATTAGATGATCAGCCTCTTAAAGAAAAAAAAACAATGGGTGTTTTCCACATCTCCATCCTCCTTAACACCAACTACCACCCCAATAAATCTTGTTTTCTGATAAGAAAGGGGGGTACACTTCAAATCTGGAGCAAAGTAATTATGTAAAAATATTTTGAATGATGTAGAGTTCAGAATATATTAATCAATAACTTTCATTTAACAAAATAAAATTCATCATTGTGAATCATTGTGGTCTATTAAATAGACCATAAGTTTAACACACTTTTGAATTAAAATTGGGATCATATTTAGAAAAAAGTTTTTTGAAGGTTCTTACTGCCACAAATATCTTAAAAAACAAATAAAAATAAAACACAAGTATATTTCAAATAATGATATATAGCTTCTAATTCTGGAAAGCCACCATCTTCTCAGAAGCTTTGAAATAGCCTATGCACGTGTGCGTATGTGTATGTATATATATACGTATATATACACACACATATGTGTATATATACACATATACATATACATACATATATAATTCTACTTAAAGAATGATCTAAAAGTGAGAATGTATATATTATATATATATATATGTGTTTGTGTATGTGTGTGTGTGTGTGTATCAGTTTAGAAAGAAGATATTTAACTGTGTGTAAGGGTTATGGGATTTAAAGATCTCCCATGCCCCATGGACGTGCTGACATAGCAGAGCAAGAAAAAAAAAAAAAACCCAGCAAACGGTCCTTGGGGTGGCAGTGTTTGGGAGTTTGTTTTTTTTTTTTTTTTTTGAGTTGGGACTCCTGCTGAGGACTGCCAGGGGCCGGAGCTGCTGGGAGCGCTCTTCCAGGACGCTGGGTGGTTGCTGTGAGTGGGGAGAGGAGGACCTTTGCCTGAGGTAGCCTGTTCTGTTTTAAAGGCTTGAAAATGTGGGTGCTTTCTACTTTATCTACCTGTGCCAATGTCATAACTACTCTGATGGCTTTCAATTTCTGGTTTTGGGACTCAGTCTTTTGGTATCTTAATAAATTTTCTAGTTGATTTTCCCAAATGGCAAACCTGACATATTTTGTGATGGATAATTATATCAGCATATTTGTAATCTCTATAGGCATTGTGAATATGGCATTGCTGATACATTTGGCAACGAGGATGGGATCACAAAATGTCAGGCCTCTATTTGGAAGCAGTGGGGCTTTAGAGGGAGAAATGGCTATTCCAGGATGGGAGGATTTGCCTTATACCTCTCTAGCCAGAGAATGGGCTAAAAGCACAGGGCCCTGTGAAAACTGGGAACCAAGGCTAAGAGAGGGAGAACCTGGAGATTTGGAAAGATGTTTGAAAGCAATACCCATAGAACCAGGCAAAGAACTGGCAGGAGTGTGCAGGAGAGGCTGGGTGCTGCTAACAAGTTATCGCCTTATGTGTAAAAGTAGGGATAAGCTGCTGAAGGAAAGAGCTAGGATGACTAGGGAGTCAGCTGGTTTGCCTGAGGATTTTTCTGTGTCACAGTACTCAGAAGAGCAAACTGGAGGGACCCATGTGGTCCAGGAGCAAGCTACTGTTCATGTAGCTAAAAGGAAGCAAAAAACTAGCAGAAGGAATGTGCATGCAGCTTTTGTACAGGCTGGGCAGAGTTGCCCTGACAGCTTCCAGGAGAATGAGTGTGAGGAGAATAGAACAAGGTTAGATGAGGAGTCTCCTAATGTAGAAGCTCTCCCCATACAAAGAAGAAGGCAGGAGAACCACCGAGGCAAAACAGAGTCCAGGGAGATAATTGAGGATTTCACTCAACAGGAGATCACTGATATATTGAGTAGATTTACCCAAAGAATGGGGGAGTCTTTAGTGTCTTGGATAGTAAGAATCACTGATGAAGGCGCAGGAGGAATAACACTGGACAATGAGGACTGTTTAAAATTCATAAGTATCAGTCAGAATCTTTTTGTACACCAGTCTTTTAGGGATCACCATATGCAAGGAGGAAATAACAAAACTAATCTTCTAGCTTTAGCTGCAGAAGGTTGCAAAAAGCAATATCCAACTGAATCTATGTGGCCTAGGGGAGACAGACCCTGGTACTCACTTAGAGACTGTATGAGAAAACTAAAGGAGGAGGTAATGAAAACTGCTATCCTGATTGGAGATGCAAATGCATATTATGATACCCCCCTAGGAGTTCCTCATAGAAATATCATAGTGAAGACGGCTCCTCCTGCATATAAGCACCTAATTCTGACTCTTTTAATTGGAGAAATAGGGCACCCTCTTTCAGAGGTGCTGGATAAGATTTCACAATTAAGCGATTTAGGGGAATGGGAAAAAGACAAATTGCCTCAAGAGAGAAAAGTAAACAGCCAGAGGATTCAGAGACAAAATAGACCCACAAGAAGGGAACTGTTTACTGCTCTATTAAGAGCAGGGGTGGACTTTAGAAGAATAGATGGTATTCCAACTGAAGAGCTGCATAAGCTGTACCAAGAAAAGGTACTTAGCATTAGAATGAACAGGGAAGCAGGAACCACCCCCGCAGGTATTTCTGAATCTGAATCTTTGTATCCAAGTTTGCCCCACCTTCAGGGGGAATAGGAGATAGGCCAAGCCCCAGCCCAGATAAAAGAAATATGCAGAAGAGATTGCAGACCCCATATTGGTTTAACAATATATTGGAAGAATGGATCAACTACTGTGACTAGGGCACTGATTGATACTGGGGCTGAGACCACACTTATCTATGGAAACCCTGATAAGTTTAAACATGGAACTCCTATTACCATCACAGGTCTAGGAGGCACTGAAATATCAGCCAGACAGGTTAAAATAACAATGAAAATTGGGCAGTTACCTAAGAAGGAATATACTGTGGTTGTTGTACCCATTCCTGAATACATCATTGGAATAGATGTATTGAGAGGCATGACTCTGAATTTACCTGAAGGAAGATACCAATTTGCTGTGAGGAAGATAGGAATTAATACAGTTTTAGTAGGAAAACTAAAAATGGACCCAATCACTTTACCTGAACCTTCTGAAGTAATTACTTTAAAACAGTATCGTGTGCCAGGTGGGCAAGATGAAATTGCCACTACTATAAAGGAATATGTTGAAGCAGGAGTGTTAGTCCCTACAACCACAAGATGGAATAATCCTGTCTGGCCAGTAAGAAAATCAGATGGGACGTGGAAAATGACTGTGGATTATAGACAGTTGAATAAGGTGACTCCTTCTTTGTATGCTGCTGTTCCAGATACCATCACCTTAATAGAAAGGATCCAGAAATATGATGGGACTTGGTATGCAGTTATTGACTTGGCAAATGCCTTCTTCACCATCCCAATAGACTCTAAACAATGGGACCACTTCGCTTTCACTTGGAAGGGTAGACAATATACTTTCACTCGCTTGCCACAAGGGTACATACATAGCCCCACTATTTGTCACAGGATTGTGGCTGAACAGTTGGATGAATTAAAGCTACCCGGTGTACAGCTTACCCACTACATTGATGATATCATGATACAGGGAAAAGATGCGAAAGTAGTGGAAAGGAGTTTGACCCTTCTAATTGAGCATATGAAAAGTAAAGGGTGGGAAATTAACCCTGCAAAGGTTCAAGGACCAGCTCAGAATGTGAAGTTTTTGGGTATACAATGGAACAAGGGGCTAAGGGAGATTCTTCCTCAAGCCCGACAAAAGATTCAGGATTTTCCTACCCCTAACAATAAGAAGGAGGCCCAAAAGTTCATAGGATTGTTTGGATACTGGAGGCACCACATTCCACATTTGGGACAGATTTTAAAACCTTTATATAGAGTCACACGGAAGAAATATGAACTTGATTGGGGACTTGAGCAGAGTAAAGCTTTTGAAGAAGCCAAGGCTGCCATATAATTGGCCCTAGATTTGTGGCCCATGCAAAATGGTCCAGTGGAATTGCAAGTGACTGTACAAGATGATTATGCAAACTGGAGCTTATGGCAAAAACAACAAAGCCGAAATGTACCTTTGGGATTTTGGTGTAGGAAACTCCCTTCATCTGGAGTCCAGTATACACCTTTTGAAAAGCAGTTGTTAGTTGCATATTGGGCTTTGGTGGAGACTGAACAACTGACTGTGGGCCATGAAGTGATATTAAGACCTGGAATCCCAATTATGACCTGGGTAATGAGTACCCCAGCTTCTCACAGAATTGGACATGCCCAAGAGGCTAGTATAATCAAATGGAAGTGGTATATTCAAAATAGAGCGAAAACAGGCAAAAGCGGAGTCTCTGCTCTGCATGAATCTATAGCAAACATAGAAATTGAGAGGAATGACACACCCCATGAGCCAAAGCAACAGTTGGTACAGTCCACTGTAAAATGGAATGAGGGATATGATGTATTAACTGAGGAACAAAAGAGACATGCATGGTTTACTGATGGGACAGCAAAATATTTGGGGCAAAAAAGACATTGGAAAGCAGTGGCCTATAACCCATGTACTAGAAGGACTTTGGAAAGTACTGGGATAGGTGCAAGTAGCCAATATGCTGAACTTATGGCAGTATATCAAGCCATCAAAATAGAACAAGGAGGACAGTGTCATATATTCACTGATTCATGGGCGGTAGCTAATGGGTTAGCTACATGGATGCCCATGTGGAAAAATGAAAATTGGGAAATTCATGGTAAACAAGTCTGGGGCAAAGAATTATGGGAAGATATCTGGAACATGTCTTTGGTCACTGACTTGTCAATTTTTCATGTAGATGCTCACGTGGCCCCCACCACACCAGAACGTGAGTACAATGCTCATGCTGATCGACTGGCAAAGATTGCTACTGAACATATTGTTCCTACTTTGACAACAACTGATGATCCGGTATTAGCAAAATGGGTCCACCAAACGGCAGGCCATTTGGGGGTCCAGGTCACACACCAGTGGGCACAAGATCGAGGTATTAGTATCTCTCATTCACTGTTAAAACAGATAGCAGAAGAATGTCATATATGTCAATTGGAAAAGGAGCGAACTGTTCCTCGGGTAGTAACTGGAGAGATAGCAAGAGGAAAAGTCCCAGCCCAAATCTGGCAAATAGCTTATATTGGTCCACTACCACTGGATAAAGGATGCAGATTTATATGTACTTGTGTTGATACCTATTCAGGTGTACTAGTAGCTTGTCCTTATAAGAATGCAACCCAGAAAAACACTTGTAAAACCCTAGATCTCATAAGTCTATATTATGGAACCCCAATGCAGATTCAAAGTGACAATGGGTCACATTTCAAAGGCAATGAAATGAAGAAGTATTGTATACTAAACAATATAGAATGGATATATCATATTCCATATTATCCAGAAGAATCTGGGTTAATTGAAAGAATGAATGGATTACTGAAAGAACAGTTGAGGAAGTTAAGTTCCAATAATTCATATCAACATTGGAAGGATAATTTGTTCATGGCTTTGCGTAATTTGAATAATAGACCATTGGGAGGAAGTACACCTCTAGCCAGAATGATGACCCCCAATCTGCAAATTAGAAAACAACAAACACACAAGATCCGAAATATTGAGTATTGGACCTTGAGGCCAGATGTCCCAGCACCGTACCCAGGACCACCTGGTTCGGTGGGGTATGATTTACATTGTTTAGAGGACTTTTGGTTGGACAGGAAAGAAGTAAGAAAAATTTCCACTGGGATATGCATAAGAATCCCTAAAAATCACTTTGGGCAGATTTTACCCAAATCTGGATTAGCAGCTCAAGGAATACATGTATTGGCTGGAGTAATAGATTCTAATTATCAAGGAGAAATTGTTGTAACATTCCAGAATTTAGGTGAAGGGCCCATACAGATTCACAAGAATGATAGGATAGTTCAAGTGATTATCGTTCCTTGTAAAACAATGCCACTTGTTAAAACTGACCCTCCTTCCAAAATAACTGTCACAGGAACTGAAGGATTTGGTTCTAGTGATAGAATAAAATCAGGAGCTAAAGTATGGGTAAAACGGAAGCCAGATGATGTTCCAAAGGCTGCAGAGATTATAGCATATGGGAAGGATAACACTGTAACTATTGTTTATTCTGGAGAAGATGATTACAAAATTGTACCCTTAAATCATTTATTCTACCGTGAGTGAGGCTACAATAGTCTGGTTATTGTCTCTTTGCTTCTTCTTGATTTTTTGTTTGTTCACCTTGTTTGTTAGATTTGTTTCCACAGGCTTGGTACCCTCCATCTGTAGATGCCTGACAGCTTAAGCTGGATGTCACCCCCTGTCTGCAACTGTGATGTGTCACCCTTGGACCTGGCATCAAGCATATTAAGAACTGACCTCTCAAATGGGACCCCTAAGGACAGGGACAGCTCTACATCCGATTTCAGCAGCAAGTAGCCATAGAAGAAGAGATCTTCACCCCTTACCACAAGGTTTTGGGGCCCCATTTGTTCGGGGTGGGGGAATGATGGGGAGCTTGTGCTCAAGCCCCACCCTAAAATATGTTTTTTTGTGTTTATTGTGTGCTATTCTTGTTATATTGTTGTGAAATTTTGTTGACACCAGTTATTCCTACTGTATTTTTGCCAAGTAAGGGACATGAAAGATCTTGGGGCCGAATGTAAGGGTTATGGGATTTAAAGATCTCCCATGCCCCATGGACGTGC
>NW_027187278.1:2735467-2744923 GCF_028583685.1 Petaurus breviceps papuanus | reverse complement strand
TTTTTTTTTTTTTTGAGTTGGGACTCCTGCTGAGGACTGCCAGGGGCCGGAGCTGCTGGGAGCGCTCTTCCAGGACGCTGGGTGGTTGCTGTGAGTGGGGAGAGGAGGACCTTTGCCTGAGGTAGCCTGTTCTGTTTTAAAGGCTTGAAAATGTGGGTGCTTTCTACTTTATCTACCTGTGCCAATGTCATAACTACTCTGATGGCTTTCACTTTCTGGTTTTGGGACTCAGTCTTTTGGTATCTTAATAAATTTTCTAGTTTATTTCCCCAAATGGCAAACCTGACATATTTTGTGATGGATAATTATATCAGCATATTTGTAATCTCTATAGGCATTGTGAATATCGCATTGCTGATACACTGTGATGGAAGAGATTCATCACAGAGATCAGATTGAAGATCATATTTCACAAAACCGTAGTCCACTGCAGAATCTCCTCTAAGAGACGTGGTAAAAGGAGTTTGGCTTGTACATCCCCATAGGAAATATAACATGGATTAAAAATGTTCATTGCTCAGATTTCAATAGGCATTTGAATATAAGCCCCATAGTGCAAGTCTGTCATTATGTATGTCTGAGACATACAGTACAGATGGATATTTTGCAAGCAAAATTTCCAAAGAACAAAACTATTTTTAAAAACTCCTTTACTAACCCTTAGCAAAAGTTCATTGATATTGCTTGTACAACCATAAGATTTGTGATAAAACTACTCCCAAAGAATTTAAAAATAGCTCCACATGAAAGGCAAAGAAGAGGCACATGATGAAGATGAACAAGTGGTGGCATGAGAAATGAGAAACTCTGAAGAAGAGGAGTGAATAAAATACATTCAAGTAATTATATAATAGGAGGGAAAAATTGGTTACTCATATGACAAACTAAGTATTAGAGCTATAATAAAATATAAAAATAGTTCTTGCCCTCAAAGAGCTCACAAACAAATGGGAAAGGCAACATACAAATTATTATTCACACACACAATATCAAGGTTAAAATTAAGGTAATTTCAGAGGGATGGCAATAGCATTGAGAGGGATTGGGAAAGGTTTGAGATATTTATCTTCAAATATTGGATGGTTGGTACCTGGAAGAGAGAATAGACTTGCTCTGCCCCTCAGTGGTAGATCTCAAAGTAATTTGTGGAAGATGCAAAAAAGTCACATTTTGTCTGAATTTAAAGAATAAATTCCTGACAAAGCTATTTCCAAGTAAAATGGGCTGCCTTGTAAGTGTATGGATTCAGCCCCACTGATCAGTTTCAAGCTAAGATTAGAACATCTGTCAAGAATGTTGAAGAAGAGATAGGAGAATATCTGACCTCTTGAGATACATTCCAGTTCTATCTTCTATTATTTTTATCGAAATATTGAACTGGTAATCTTTATTCCTACCCAAACATGCTAATATCCTTTCTCTAATGATTCTATCTAGGCAAACATTTGCCTTCCATTTTTATCCATCCCGCCTTTAAAAAAGAGATGTTACTCTCTTCTGTTCCCATATACTTGGAACTTTTTCCTTTACTAACTTCTACTTTTCTATAAGAAGAGTTTTCATTGTCCAACACTAAGGAAGGGATGCCTATCAATTAGGGAATGGTTGAAAAAGTTGTGGTATATAAATGTAATTTAATACTATTGTTATAGAAGAAATGATGAGCAGGCAACTTTAGAAAAAACAGGAAAAGACTTGCAGGAACTGATGGTGAATGAAGTGAGGAGAATCAGGAGAACATTGTACACAATGACAGCAGCATTGTGTGATGATCATCTTTGATAGACTTACCTACTCTTAGCCATGCAAGGATCCAAGATGACTCCAAAAATCTCATAATGGAAAATGCTCTCCACATCCAGAGAAAGAATTGTTGATTCTGAATGCAGATCGAAGCATACCATTTGCTCTCTTTTTTTATTTGTTCTTTTTCAATGTTCCTCCCATTGGATCAAATTCTTCTGTACAACATGACTAATGTGAAAATATGTTTAATATGAATGTATAGGTAGAGCATGTATCAGATTGCACAATATCTAAGAATGGAGGGAAGGGGGGAGGAAGGTGGGGAAACTTCAGACTCTTGGAGAAAATCTCTATCATAGTAGAGTCATAGGTATATGTGATAAATAGTTAGAAATGGGTTTCGGGAAATTGTTGCTCTGCCTTCATTTTCAAAGGGGACCAATGATATCATGGGTGATGTTTTGACTTACTAATGAATTGAATTTAAGTGAGGCAGAGCTGCCAACGTCATCAGCTTCACTATGTCTTCCAGTGGCTGGATGAAAGTCAAGAAGACTGCTGATGGGGATGCAGTGGATGACCTTGGAGTGTTCAATGTTGGAACAAGCTCTAAATACCTATTTCAGCTACTTGAATGGGTGTTAGTACAAATTGTTCTCATTCTTCAATTCTATCAGGGAAAGTCTTCCTATGCCTGGAGTATAGATGCTCGGCACTCTTCAATAGGTAAAAGGCCTGTTGCTTGCCCTCAACCTGGTTAAACCCATCTGCCAAGGAGATTTTACTGAGGTGTCATTCATGCACGTGCTACAATTTCTTGGATAATGACTTTACTAGGCCAGAATTTTATCCCCAGGCAGGTCCTTTCCAATACATTGCCTCATACTGTGATTCTTTTGTGAAACCTTTTTTTACACTATACATCTCAGATACTATTTTGATACAGATAGAATCATTGGGAATCTTTCAAGCTTCAGAAGGAAACATAGCATACATTATAGCTAAAGTAAAATAACTATACAATCACAATACTTTCAGATCAACTTTTGATAATTCAAGTTTGGGCTGAAGAACTAAAAATGTCACACAAAAGAATTGTTGGGGGAAAACAAACTTTCCTCTTTTGTTGACTTTGAAAGAAGGAGTTGATCATGGATCATATGGTGAAGAAAAGATGTCTTAGGAATGTGTTTTTAAGTATTTAACAGATCAACTGATATGTTCTATTCAACTTCAACAATATCATATATATATATATATATACACACTCCAAAGTGAGCTCAATCCTGCTTACTTTCATATCTATTACATCCAATTCAAAAATCAACTGTACATCCAGCTTTCTTTTTGGATAACAAATGAGCTCAAAGCAAGACAAGTTGAGGATATGTCAGTGGTGCAGATTGCTTTATAATATTTCTATGAATCCAAACCTCCAGCCATCCCCCAAATACAGCCTCATATTAACTTTAAATTCTGACAGTAACAAGTTTTCTAAATGCATTTTTGCTGGCAAAGCTGTATTCCATGGAGAATGATGCTTTTTGTCTATCCTCCTTCTTTTCATCAAGTAATTTGCTGCCCAATTCTAAGGCACAGTTAAAAACTGATGCACAGAAAATTGGGGAGAAGTATAATCATATACACACTAAGACAAATATCATCAATTTATTCCCAATGTGAATTCTGGTATGAACATTTTATATTTAGTCTTGGAATAACAGCTTTATTGAGAAAATATAATATACAGGGTTTCATTTCATTGTTGCTTACCATTCAAAAGTAATATTTGTTAGCACATCATGGTAATTTGGAGTAATAAATTCTGGTTCATATTTATCCTGTTTTCTAGGAATGTTTTACAATGGTTATTTCCACTGTTAGATGAACAGTTCATCGTTACATTGTAATGTTACTTTTTTTTTCAGTTTCCGATGTGCCTCAGGTTTAAAATGTAATACATTGATCTAAAAGATGTTTAATCTCTAAAAGAAAACAATATTTTTACATGAGGAAAAAGTATTGTCACAAATGGGCACAAAAGATGCACAGACCAAAACAAGATATATTACTCCCTATCATTTGTTTTATATTCATTGACCTTCATTTACTAGTTCACACTCTGAAAGACATTGGAGTAGTTTTCAATGCTATGACTGGCATTATCACTTTGAATTATCTTTGCCCTCTCCTTCCTATATCTTAATATATTTGGAATTCATTCCAATGTGAGTTTCTGATTTTCTCTACTCTCTTAGTAGCCACCATAGAGTAGTGAATATAGGGCCATCTTTAGAATGCATTCAATTTCTGCCTCAGACACATTCTAGTTATACAGCTATAGGTAAGTTATTTAATATCCCATTGCCACAGGTAACTCTAAGACTGTGAGCTACAGATGAGTTGTCAATCTGCTAGATTAAGGCTTCTGAACATTTTGTGAGTGTGTTTATGTGTGTGTGTGTTTGAAATCAAACTTAAATACTTTTTACTTTTGTAATGGTAATGGAATTTAAAGATCCCCCTGATTTACCTTGATTTTGGTTTGAGTGTTGAAACCCAGAGCTTGTGAATCCCACTTGTGGGATGGACTCGTTGATGTGAAGAGAGAGGACTGAACTGGTAGCAGCTGGTGCCATGGCTTTAGAGAGAAGGCCCAAGCAGAGAGAGGCAGAAGAACTTTGGGGAGCAGCATCTTGGAAGCAGAGAGAGAGAGAGAGGATCTCTGGCAGCCATAGTTGTTGAGAGAGAGAGAGAGAAAGAGAGAGAAAGAGAGAGAGAGAGAGAGAGAGAGAGAGAGAGAGAGAGAGAGAGAGAGAGAGAGAGAGAGAGAGAGAGAGGAGAGAGAGAGAGAGGAGAGAGAGAGAGAGAGAGAGAGAGAGAGAAACTGCTAGCCGAGTCTACCCTGATGGCAGAGAGCCAGTTGGAGCTGCCCAGGACTTTTGCGAGTTGATACCCAGAGCTGCTGAGAACTGAGAAGGCATGACTGTGATGCCAGTATTACGTCTGTCTGTGTGTTTTTTTTTAAGCAATCGGGGTTAAGTAACTTGCTCAAGGTTACATGGCCTGTTATTATTTCTGGGTGTGGTGCTGAGTATCTGAGCCCGGATTTGATCCAGGTCATCCTGACACTGGAGCCGGGGCTCTTACTCACTGAGCCACCTGGCCTCCCCTAAGCAATTGGGGTTAAGTAACTTGCTCAAGGTTACATGGCCAGGTGTTTCTGGCTGGGTGCTAAGTGTCTGAGCCCGGGATTCGATCTCCAGGTCTTCTCAACACTGGAACCAGTGCTCTTACTCGCTGTGCTACCTGGCCTCCCCTATGTCTCTCTGTTTTGATGATGTTTTGCCATATTTGTCTGCTGGTAAAGGACTGTGCTGATGTTGCAAAGGTCCTGGAATCTTGCTATGGGATAAGAAGCCCTGAAGGAGGATTTTCTTCTTGTATGTTTACAGAAATCCTGAAAGAGGGTCTTGCTGATGTTTTCTGGGGTCCTGAGACTGTTCTGCAGGCAGAGAGTGAATTGATGAGGACACTGGCAATATATATAGTGGCTTTGTTAAGCTTTGTCTCCCCAGGAACAGAGATTGCTGAGAACTTGTCTCAGGTCAAGATGAAGCAAAGACCTCTTCTTGGGTATTCAATGCTGTGATGGTAGCCTTGTTGTGAGATAGGGGTAGATGGCCTTTGTGCACTCCATTGCCCCTTTGAGAAAGTGCTTGGGGGTAACTGATGATCACTGTAATTCTGTGGTGATCCAGGGGTGGAGCACTTTGATTTTTGTGCTCTGTGATTGACTAGATGGATGTAATTTGTGTATGATTGGAAACCGATCTCAGTTGAATAAAAAGAAAACTTTGTGTTTGACTAAATGAATATACTTCACAGGGGTGGAGTAGTGCTTGGACCTTAGTACTTTGTGATTGAATTGAGGACTTAATAAATTATTGAATTACACATGGTGAATGCTGTATTTTGATTTTCTCTTTTCTGTGAATGTTTTGTCTTAATTGGTCACGGAATAAATGGAGAGTTACTATGATGATATTCTGAACCTTGGAAGTTGCCTTTGCTTGGCATTACAAATGATTGCACTATTTCTGAAAACAAATTAAAAGACTCTAGTATAAGAATCATTTGTATTATTAGAAGGATTTTCCGTGCAAGCAGGTACCCACACTGATAAAATTACAGGTCCAGATCCAAATATCTTCTCATTATATTATACACATGTGCTTCTTATTTCCCTGTCTTCAGGCTTTAATACTCCTTTCTTTGCATTGGCTATTCTTCATGATTCTTCATGCTGCCTTTGAACGATATCAAACTTAACTTTTTCCTTAATTAGTTCTTTCTATTTCTTTCTCTTGATATACACATTTCTCTCCATCATGAGTCTTTTGGGATTGATTTATATCACTGCATTGATGAGAAGAATCTAGTCTATCAAAGTTTTAAATCTTTCTTGAGCTCCTCCAAGAATTCTTTTGGGGCTTGAGACCAGTTCATAATACCTTCTATGGTCTCAGGTGTGAGTATAGAGTCCATGTTGTTCTCTGTATTTGATTGTTCTTGCTTGCTATAATAAGCTCTGATCAATTTTCTTGCCTTACCCTTCTTCTCAGCTTCCTTCCTTCCCATTGTAAATTCCTATTTCCTAATTTGTCAGTCCAGGAGCTAAGGGCCTGGTTGTTGACTTCGTGTGCTGTAGCCTCTGGGTGTCTAGACTGAGGCCAAGGCCAGGATTCTCAGTGTTTACCCTGAGTTTCCATGAGGCTCACAGAGTAACCTGTGGGGAAGGGGTGGTCTGGCCCTTTCAGATTTCTGCCTCTATGCCCCTGGGGTACAGCTCAGGTAGGCTCTTTCTGGCAGGGGCCGCTCACTTCAGACTCTTTACTGCCTCAGTTAGACCCTTTCTAAGTGACATCTAAGCCTGAGGCTATTTCCACTATTTCAGGATTTTACTCTGGGTGGGACATTTATCTCTGGGTTTTCTAGGACAGGGAGGGGAATCAGAACATCTAGAATTTACTTTGCCCTCCTGGCCCCTGGAAAATCAGCCAGGTGATTTTTAAACTTCCAGTTTGTGGGCTGATAGCCCCAGGAGAAACTGCTGTCTCTGCTTTGGGCCCTGTACTTTCTCTTACACAGCTCCCACTGATTCTCCCATCCTTTGAGAGGCTGCAAATCACCCTTAGGGTGGTTGAGTCTGCTGGCTAAGGCTCCTTCTCTCCTTGCTGTATTCTGCTTGCTAGTCCAGGCTGGTGCAGCCCCCATGTGCTCTGCTCTGCCCCAGCCCTGACCCACATAGGCATTTTCCTGGGCTGGATTGTGCCATGCTCCATTTCCCAGTGGATTGTGCCACACTCCATTTCCCAGTGGATTGTGACACTCTAAAATCTGTTCACATTCACTTTTTAAAGTTTAGTGATGGGATTCACAGAGGAGCTTAGAAAAGTTACTGCTTCCATTCCACCATCTTGGCTCCACCCCCTAGAAGACGTCTCTTGACATAAGGTTCCAAGATGCACATGGTTCCTTATAATTTTTGGCTTCTCTGGTAAAGGTTCCATATAAGTAACTGAATCTATTAGTATTTCACAAGCTTTATAAAAAAATTCGAAATTTCTGTTTGCTCATTCAGCTTTCTACCCCAATTTTAAGTGATGATAATGATGAGGATGATAACATTTATAGCAATTTATTGCTTGTAAAACACATTACAAATATCATCTCATTTTTAAAGCCAAAGTCCTAAAGTGTTACACAGGTCTGTGAACTATTTATGAACCAATCTATTATTGTCAACTTGGTGTCAATGAGGAAATCAAACATAAGAAAAAAGTTTGTACTTTCTATGGCCAATGGAATTTTATGACTGCTTAAGAAAGTATAATTGGTGCCAGAAAAAAAAATGTTTTCAATGTGTCACACCAAACACTTTTGTATCTTCTAAAGTGGGATAATATCAGTGCTAGAACAAATTCCTGATTCATGCAAGCACTGAAAACACAAGAAAATAAATTGTCTTCAAACAATGATGTCAGAGTTTTGGGGGAGAAGAATTATGTACTTGTCTTTATGTATATGAACAGCAACAACATGGAAGAGGGTTGAATTTACTCTGTTAGACACAATGGGCAGAGCAAATAACACAAGTTAAAAGTTTAAAAGTCAAATTGAAGCTGTGGTATTATTAGCTATATACCAAAATAGAATGGTTTGCCTTGGGATGGAATGGGATAATCCTAGCTGGAGATCTTGAAGGAAATGCAGTTTCCTTGTGCCCAACTTCTATCTCCAGGCAATTGACTCTGAGATCTATATATAGAACCATAGTTTCTCCTATATATTGAACCATAGTTCCACATCATCGTATCCTTATGGACATTTCAATGCAGACTTCATGAGACATATTAAATTTAACATGTCCAAAAATAAATTTGTTATCTTTCACTCCAAATTCTGCTGTAAATATTTGCAAGAAATGAAATACATAGTTTTTACTTCTGACACAAACAATATATATTGGTTTTTTGAGACATTATATGTTAGCTTTAAGTCAACACTATGTAGTACAATTATCAGTGTTTCTTACAACTGTGGAACTGGGATCAAGTCTCATACCTGACACTAGTTTTGTAACTGTGGACAAGTCAATTAACCTCTATGGTCCTCCATTTTCTCATCGTGATTAGACAAAGTGACCTAGGCTGTCATGCTCTTTTATATTTTACTGTTATTATATTATATTAAATTATGTAATATATTATATCATGATGTACCATATTGAATCACATAGCATTGTAAAGGCTCACATGTCATACAATGCTATGCAATGTGTAATATATCATGTCATCTTATATCATATGCATCGTAATGCATGTCACATGTTATATCATGTTATATTAATGTATGAATACCATATAATGCAGTGGTATATTATATTACCATATCATAGTATTGTATTTTAATGCATATCCTATTACATCAGATAATTCCATTGAAAATATAATTTTTTTCTGTGACAAAACAGTAAAATAATTTGGGCATACAGGCGGCCAGGTAGCACAGCAAGTAAGAGCACCGACTCCAGTGTTGAGATGACCTGGGGATCAAATCTGGGCTCATATACTTAGCACCACACCCAGAAATAACTGTCCATGTAACCTTGAGCAAGTTACTTAACCCCAATTGCTTTAAAAATAATAATAATAAATAATTTGGGCAATTAATTCCTACAGAACAAAGAAGCTATCAATGTTTTTAAGCCACATGGCCCTTTTAGAAATTCAAATTGGGTATATAGCATTCATTTCATGTACCACAGAATCATCACACAATGAAAGTAACAGGAACTGATTGAAGAAACTGCTCCCAACAGGGTTTATTATTCTTCCTTTAGCCAAAGAAAAAATTCCTTATTCCATATATATAGCTTTAATGGTTGGCTTATTGAATTTTATCAGATACCATTTCAAGAAAATAAATAATGTAAGTCTGAAGTTCTTAAGAATTGAAAGCAAAACTAAAAAGGACAGATATTATTAAAATGTAATTGTTGACCTCATATTTTATTTATGTAATTAGTAAGGTTGAGATGGACACTTAAAATCTGCTTGTTTCCCATAGTAAAAAAGTTTTTGATCTGATGGAATAACATTCTCTCTCTCTCTCTCTCTCTCTCTCTCTCTCTCTCTCTCTCTCTCT
>NW_027187278.1:2672777-2735457 GCF_028583685.1 Petaurus breviceps papuanus | reverse complement strand
TCTCTCTCTCTCTCTCTCTCTCTCTCTCTCTCTCTCTCTCTCTCTCTCATCCTGAGGATATTCAAGGATACAAAGGCACACTAAAACACACAAGTCTAGGATGGTTTCTCATATATGAAATGTGTACATATGTGTAAGCTCAATATATGCTAAATAGAAGTTTCTTAGATAAAATGCTTATGGATAATACTTTTAACATTTTTAATTTAGGAAGTGAAATGTCTTTGTTGTTTCATTTAAATTTATTTATTTTTAGTTTTCAGCATTCATTTCCACAAGATTTTGAGTTAAATATTTTTTCTACCCCATCTTTCCCCTACCCCCAACCCAAAATAGCAAGCCTACTGAATACCCCTTCCCCCAATCTGTTCTCTCTTATATCCTCCTCCATCATCACCTAACTTTCTCTATAGATGGATCTCTATACACAAGTTCCTGTATATCTTATTTCCCAGTTGCATATAAAAAGCAAGTTTTT
Source organism: Petaurus breviceps papuanus (assembly GCF_028583685.1). NCBI lineage: Eukaryota > Metazoa > Chordata > Mammalia > Diprotodontia > Petauridae > Petaurus > Petaurus breviceps. The sequence continues at coordinate 2,734,979 of NW_027187278.1, read as the reverse complement.
TAAAACATTTGTTTTGAAAACTTTGAGTTCCAGATTTTTTCCCTTCTTCCCTCCTCACCTGCCCCCACTGGGAAGATAAGCAATTCAATATAGGTTGTACATGTGTAATTACCCAAATCATTTCTATAGTACTTATATGTGAAAGACTAATTATATTTCACTCCATCCTATCCTGGCCCCACTTGTTTTATTTTCTCCTTTGACCCTATCCCTTTTCAAAAGTGTTTGCTTCTAACCACTCTCTCCCCCAATCTTCCCTGCCTTCTATCATGCCCCTTCTTATCCCCTACCCCCCTATTTTTCTGTAGGGTTAGATACCCAATTGAGTGTGTTTGTTATTCCCTCCTTAAACCAAATTCAATAAGAATTAGGTTGTCGCATTTCCTTTCACCTTCCTGCTCTTCCCCTCCATTGTAGCAGTTTTCACTTGACTCTTTTATATGAGGTAATTTACCCTAGTCTATCTCTCCCTTTCTCCTTCTCCCAATAAATTCCTCTCTCACCTGTTAATTTTATTTTTTCGATATCTTTTCATATTCAACTCATCCTGTGCCTTCTGTCTATGTATACATGAACATATATTTGTCCAAACTCACATATAGATTTATATACACATACACCCTCCTATACAAACATACATATATATACTTATATACATATATATTCTCTTCAACTATCCTCATACTGAGAAAAGTCTCATGAGTTAAAATTATCATTTTTCCATGTAGGAATGTAAATAGTTCAACTTTAGTAAGTTCCTTATGATCTCTTTTTTTCCTGTTTACCTTCTTATTCTTCTCTTGCTTCTTGTATTTGAAAGTCAATTTTTCCCTTCAGAGTTGTTATTTTTATCAAGAATGCTTGAAAATCCTCTATTTCATTGAATGTCCATATTTTCTCCTCTAGTATTATATTCAGTTTTGTTGGGTAGGTGATTCTTGGTTTTAGTCCTAGCTCCTTTGACCTCCAGAATATCATATTCCAAATCCTTTGATCCCTTAATTTAGAAGCTGCTAGGTCTTGTGTTATCCTGATTGTGTTTCCACAATGCTCAAATTGTTTCTTCTTGACTGCTTGCAGTGTTTTTTCCTTGACCAGGGAACTATGAAATTTGACTAAAATATTCCAAGAGTTTTCTATTTTGGATCTTTTTCAAGAGGAAATTGGTGAATTCTTTCAATTTCTATTTTGTCCTCTGGTTCTAGAATATCAGGGCAATTTTCCTTGAGAATTTCTTGAAAGATGGTGTCTAGGCTCTTTTTTTATCCTAGCTTTCAGGTAGTCCAATAATTTTTAAATTCTCTCTCCTGGATCTTTTATTCCATGTCAGTGGTTTTTCCAATGAGATATTTCACATTGCCTTCTATTTTCTCATTTGTTTGGATCTATTTTATGGTATCTTGATTTCCCATAAAGTCATTAGCTTCCAATTGCTCCAATCTAATTTTGAAGGAGTTATTCTCTTCAGTGAGTTTTTGAAATTCTTTTTCCATCTGACCAATTAGGATTTTTAAGGCATTCTTCTCCTCAATGGCTTTTTGGGCCTCTTTTGCCATTTGAGTTAGTCTATCTTTTAAGGTGTTATTTTATTCTGTGTATTTTGGGGTCTCCTTTAGCAGGCTGTTGACTCATTTTTCATGATTTTCTTGCATCATTCTCTTCCCAATTTTTCCTCCACTTCTCTTACTTGATTTTAAAAATCCTTGTTGAGCTCCTCCATGGCCTGTAACCAATTCATATTTTTCTTGGAAGCTTTTGATGCAGGAGTTCTGACTTTGCTGTCTTCCTCCCACTCCATGCCTTTATCCTTTTTGTCCCCCAAAAAAGGATTCTATGATCTGCTTGTGCTTCCTCTTGTTCATATTGACAGCCAATTACTTGACTTTTTACCTCTTTGCCCCAGTAGACCTCTGCTTCCAGAGTGCAAAGAGCTTTGTCCCAAGTTGCTGGGGTTTTTGTAGCTTCCAGAGCTATTAGAAGGGTGCCCTCACTTCAGCCCCCACAAGCTCTGACTCACTCGTCACACACCCCAGGACCACCACCAAAGACTGCAAACCAGATTCAAGCAGGTTAAACCAAGAGTGATTACCTTGGTAATGATCCCTTGGTCCCCTTACAATCTGCAGGCTAGGAGCTACTGAGGCAGCCATGCAGCACAGCCTCTGCACCTCCACCTCTTCTTGCCTGGGGATCAGGGGCTGGACCCCACTCTTCCATCCCCACTGTTCCAACAGAGTTCCACACTGAACTTTTACTTTGTCTTTGGCATTTATGGGTTGAGAAGTCTAGAATCTGCCACAATTGCTGGTTATTCACTCTCTTGAAGTCTTCTCTGGCTGCTGCTAATTGGGGCCACCCTGGGGTCAGAACTGTGTGGCTCACATGTCACTACACTTGGCTCCCAGCTTGGTTCATTAGACCCTTTCTCTCTGCCTGCAGAGCTGTCTTCAGTGGGAGATTTGTTTCTCTCTGTCACTTTGTGGGTTCTATAGTTCTAAAGTTTGTTTAGAGTCATTTTTGACATGTGTTGGAAGTGATTGGAGTGGGAACTCACCCCATGTTTGTGCTTCTACTCTGCCATCTTGACTCTGCCAGTAAAATGTCTTTTTTTTTTTTGCTTTTTGGAGGGCAATTGGGGTTAAGTAACTTGCCCAAGGTTATACAGCTAGTATTTTTGTGTGGGTGTTAAGTGTCTGAGGCCAGAACCTAACTCAGGTCCTCCTGACTCTGGTCCTACCAAAAATGGTAACTATTTAAAAAATAAAGTTATTTTAATAAGTCCCTTATATCTTTCCATTTTTATAAGTATGGTTTTGTAACTTAGGAAACCAGCTCCACAGAATTAAGTGCACATGCACACACACACACACACACACACACACACACACACCCCAGAAATATGTCCATTAATCACTTTTAAGAATAAGGGTTTTTCCTTCTGTTATTAGATGCTTAATGTAGCTGCTGTCAGGTATGTATAATGATCCCTATTCCAAGTCTAGTTACTTGGTAATGTAACTATCTTTCATCCACTAATCCAAAAGTATAGCTACAATAAAGGGAGATTTTTTTTCCTCTAATCTTTTTAAAGGTAAGTGTAAGATTACACTTGCAACAAACCAATTATCATGATTTGTCTACTTTAATGAGCCTTAAACAAATGCTAATTTTCCTTTGTTAATGAAAATAAGAAAGCTTATTAGAGCTTTTATTACCTATATGAAGAATCTAAGAATTAAAGCTCAAGTGTATTCAGAGTTGTACTAGTTGGATGAAATTTTATTGATCTATTATGCACAAGATTTTCTCTAATGAAGATATATGTCTATGTTCCATTTCTTCTTCAAAATCCTTCTCCTTTGTGTATGTGTATAGAACTTATATGTTGCTTTATTTCCTCCAAATCAACCATGTTTTCTAGCAAACTTCATTAAAAATCAAATGAAAGAAGCATTCTATTAATTTAGATAAGAATATCTAAATATTCTGATGAAGGCAAACATTTGAAGCAATATAAATATTTATAAAAATTTCTTTTTCAAAATTTACTCATGTTATTTTTCTGTCCTAACATTATTCTAATTTCACCAAGTGCAGCACTAGATGAGCAGCCAAAAAGAACTCATATTTCATATTAAGGAGATAGCCAAACTACTTTCTGCTGAAAAAAGGAACAAGGCATTTGTCAAAAAATTGTATTGAATGTGTGAATGATGTTAGCGAGAACAATATTCTATCATCCCTGAAAATATATTTTTATGCTGATGACCATACCATTGATGATATTACTTTATAAAACATTTATTACCACTTCAAAGTAAATAAAAAGTCTCTAGAACTCAGAGAATTTTTTTCAAGATATTTAATGGCTCTCCTAAACTAAGGCTCAAAACACTTCATTCTCTCAGCATTGCTATACATTTTAAATAATCACCTCGGTGAAATAATATAGCTCATATGAAAATATGAAAAAAACAGAACAATATATTTTGTTTTCTAAATAAAAGCTTCATCTAGAAAAAAAGTAAAAGAGTGGCTTTGGAAGCAGGTATAAACAATTACACCAGTATCAGCCTATTACTGTATGTAGGAAGACAACAATGTAATAGTACCTATTCTCTTGGAACAAAAAGGAAGGATAAGTTAGTCACTATATTACATTACCTATATAGAAAGGCTCATATCTTACTAAATAAATCCTTAGGAGTTTTCTGAGGCAAAACTTCATTAGGGTAGCAGAGTTATGTGAGAGATAATGCCAGCTACTATATGCCTGACCTGTTTCCCCTTGTTTCATTTCCCATTCACTATGGGAGTTGTGGGGATACAAGTAGAAGCATACCTATTCCTGCTTCTTTATAAAGTAGTAGCAGTGAAGTACAAGGTAGCCAGACAAGAACAAACAATGAAAAAACAGGGAGAAGGTTTGCAGGAAAGTGGCAGAGTGGAGTTAGATCAGTTTTATTAGCTCTTTCCTAATCTTCTCACAGATTGAAAATCCATGCCAACACTTCTTGCCCTGAAAAAAAAGAGAGAGAAAACATAATAAGCAATGGAGCAGGCAGTGGGGTACACTGCTATTGGCAAAGTCAAATGAATGAAACTGGGAATATTACAGCCTGTCCCATTGCCATGGAATATGAGCATGCAATGATTCACAGGGCATTACTCTATGCTTTAAGTAATTGCCCCAATTGTTCAAAATAAGGTTAATTCCTTATCACCTTTCACTACCAGATCCTTCACCCCTAATTAGTTGAGAAACTCTTTGTCAGGTCCAAAGCCCAAATTTCCCACCTCAATGAAGAGTTATGTCAGGTTCTAATAGGTTAACCAACTACTAAATGCTACTTACTCTTGTTAAGGGACATTGCCTAATTATATCTACTATTGCCTCTCTACCACTGAGCAAAATCTAGTGTTAACCTGGACTCTTTTACCCTCCCTAGAAAGAGGAACCTCAACATACAACGATATTTCTCTCACTTTCTTCAAGAAGCTTTCTCCAATAATCCTTAATGCTAATACTTCTTCCCTGAGATGAGATTATCTCCAATATTTCCTGTACATATTTTGTTTATAAATAGTTGTTTGTGTCCTTTCTCTCCTATTAAACTGAGAGCTCTGTGAAATCAGAATTTTTTTTAAATACAATAAAAATTATAAAAAAACACTTTTGCTCTCTTAACTAATGATTCCTTCATTAGGGATATATGCTTACATTGAACAGTAACAAGATGAAAATATCTCCTCAAAGATTTTCAGAGCAGCATTGTATATCATTGCCAAAACCTGCAAGCAACTTAAAAATTTGCTTTCCTCACAATCAATCGATAAATCAGCAATCATTTATGAGTTAGATGGCCCATGTATTTGTATCCTTCATTTACATTTGGCTTAAAAAACAGACCATTAATAAAGTTACTTGATCATGACCACACCAGTTTTAAAATGTAAAATTTAGACTACATCCGAGATCCTAGAACTACAAATTATATTATTTTTTTTTCATTGCAATAGTTAACATTCATTTGTGTAGTAGGGAATACTTTGGGAAGAAATTTTGGGTTTGGGTTTTGGTCTTGCTAGACAGATTAAGAAAAAAATCAGGTTTTTCTGAAGGGAAGAAGTATGGCATTAGATGATTCAAATATTCTGGTAGAGTGCAGATGAATCTGTCATCCACATAATACAGATATGTTTCCTATTGCTTTGTTCAAATATTTTCCTCTTTCCATTTCTTCCCCAAAGCAGCTGTCTAAGATAAGGCTTCTCCACCCAAAATCTCCTATATGTTATGGAAGATTTTAAATCAACTCACACTAAAATATCTTTGAATCCCTTCCCTATGCCTAGTACTGTTATGAACACACACACACAGTATTATAAGAGGCTAATACAATTTAAAAATATATCAAACTGTGCATTATTTATCAGATTTCATTAAAATATGGAATTTCAAAGATAAAAAAGTAAGAGTTCAAATTTTGTACTTTGAATAAATTATCTACATTTTTCTCTAGCCATAGGAATAGAGTCATGTATGTGGAGCAGACAGTGTTGATTCAGAGATCATCAGACACTGTCAGAAGAACCAGCTGGAGGGCTGTGAAATCCAACCACATATTCAATGTTGACAGTGTTTTTACAAATTGATGCCAAACAAAACTTTGACATTTCCTGGGGAAATATTCCATTAGAAACTAAAGAGTGACATTAGCACATCTATGCACAAGGGACTAGGATAGTTAGGGAAAGATGAAAAGAATCTCACAACATAGACTCACACACACACATATACATACACACATACCTATATATGTGTATTTTTTTTAATTTTAGGGCCCAAAGTATAACTTGGACTTTAGATAGATACTTCCTGATAATACACAATTTTTCTGTTTCGTTTGCAGCTCTGACTCCTGTGAAAGAATAGAACCCTCATTCAATCTTCACAAAGGAAACAGATCAGTGTTGCTTATTTGTGATGTACACAACTTAGATACTGCTTTCATTGATGAATTCTGTCCCTATGACAATGGGCTATAATGAAAGATTGCTCTTCTGTGGTCAGAAAAACTAGGTATTAATTCCAGATCTGCCAGTAACTGATCATGTGATGTTTAGTGACAGGATGAGGCAAATACCTCCAAATTATTCATGATTCAAATGTGGGGGAAGATGCAAGAATGTCACCTGCTTGCTTTGTGACCGTTTGAACAGGAATCAAATTTGTATGTGTTCTTCTTCCCCAGTCTTAAATATTTGACAATTTACAGGAGAAAGTCCATCTCAAGAGGCTCTCCAAGAATAAGCTAATACTATATCGAATGAAATTTCCATTCATTTGAATGACCTTATGGTGTATAAACATGATGATAATAACCAAATATATTATTTTTTAAGTATAATCAACATAGTAGCTTTTCATAATACTTCATGTATTTAGAACTGAAGGAACCTCAGAAATCATTCTGTCCAATAAATTTCATTCATAGATGAGAGAAAAAAAAACTTTGAAGGAAGACCCAGGTCCTCCAATTAGAAGCCACAGTTACATGTTCCTCCAATCTCCAGTGGCACCTATTCACCTACTTTAGCAAGAGTAGTTACTTATGACATCTTTCAGCAATCTCAGTGATTTGTGAGGAACTTTGGCCATAAATAGAGTTTTTATCAATAACTTTGGTATATTTAGGGCAGCTAGGTGACACAGTGAATAAAATGCCTGATTTGGAGTCAAGAAGACACATCTTTCTTAGTTCAAATCTGGGCTCAGATACTTATTGGCAGTGTGACCCTTGACAAGTCACTTAACCCTGTATGCCCCAGTTTCCTCATCTGTAAAATAAACTAGAGAAGAAATTGGCAAGCAACTGCAATATTGTTGTCAAGAAAATCCAATTAGGTCCAGAATTGTTGGATATGACTGAAAATGACTGAATAGCAACAATAACCAAATTGTTTCTGTAGCTGAACAACAGAATCCATGCCATTGTACTTATCTTTATACATATTTTATCTCTCTGAATAATTTGATGTAGTCTGTGTATTGGGCACTGAAATGCTTGTAGTAGTAGATAAGTAGGACACTGATAAAAAAAAATGAATTGTTTCCCAATAGACTTATGTTATAATCACCAAGAAGTATTTAGTTAAGGGTTTACTGTATGTAAATCATTATGTTAAGCACTGGGGCAACAAATAAAGGTGAAAAAAAATGTAGATCCTGTTCTCCAGGAAGTCACTTTTAAAAGGAGAGACAATGTTAAACAAATTGTGTGAATACAATATACATACAGTGTAAATGCGAGATTATTTGAAGAGGGAGCAATGAAGGGAAAAGAAGAGATGAAGGAAGGCTACTGTAGATAGTAATTTTTGACTTGAGATTTGAAGGGAATGTTGAGGAAAATGTAGCAAGGAGGAGCAATCCAGATATGAGGAATGGTCACTGAAAATCCAAGCAGGCTTGAGTTTCAGTGTTTTGTGCAACGAACAAGAAGGGTCATCCTATTGATCAACAAAGACGTGGAGTAAAGTGTAAGGAAGACTGGAAGTAGAGAAAGCAATCAGATTATGAAAGACTTTTTAATCTATATAGATGGTTCTATATTTGATACAGGAGATTTGGGGGGAGATATGGGAGTTTATCAGTAGGGTGATGAGGTCAGAACTTTAGTATAATCATTGGCACAAAAAGTGGAAGATGAGCTGGATTGGAGAGAGACTTAAAACCAGGAGATCAGCCAGAAGAATAATGCAATGAGATGGCAAAGGCTTCCACGGGGGTGGTAGCTGTTTGAATAGAGAGAAGGAAATATATACAAGAGTTATTATGACCATTGAAACAACAAGGCTTAGAAACAGGATAGTAAGTGATATCTGAATTAGAAGTCAATGATGGCAACTACATGGAGAGTCTGGGTGGTTGGCAGATGGTGATGCCCTAGAAGGCAATAAGAAATTTTGGAAAAGGAGGTGGTTTGGAGAAAAGATAATGAGTTTTGTTTTCAGGGTGTTGACTTTGGTATATCTACAAGACATCTAGTACAAGATGTCAAATAGTAAGTTGATGAGGAGAGCAGAAGATAGTTACCCTATATAAATGCATATGAGAATTATCTGCCTAGAGGTTACCATTGAATTCCATATACCATTTTTGTAATAAAAGGTTTTTAAAATTATCTTTTTATATAGGTGTTTAATTAAACATACACTCACACAATGTCTTATACCACAAATAAAAAGAAAGTTTTTGTAAAATATATATATATATATATATATATATATATATATATATATATATATATGTAATGGAAATATTATATTTAGCTGTTAATAAATAATTTTGATTTTTTAAAGTAGAAATATGAGAATATTAAAAAATTTGATTGTTTCAACTAACCACTCAGAAGAAATTATTTTTAAAAATTCAATTGAAAAATAAAAGCTAAAATTTTATTTAAAAAAAAAGGTTTCTACTGACATCTCTGACACCATCATTAATCCAAATTAGTCATATGGTATTTCCATTCTCAAATTGTAAAGAATATAAAAATGAAATTGATTTTTAAAAGTTAATCTAACAGTGAAGAGGCCCACAAGACTTTTGATTGAAATATTAAATTGAGTAAAATTGTTTTATTCTTCCTCCTTGCTTACTCTTCCACATGTATATTTAGAGAATAGTTAGAAACATTTGATAAAACTAAAATTATTCAAGCCAAATATCTTCATTTTGCCACTTTAGTTTTTTTATATTAAATTGTCACTCATTCAGGAGATGATTAATTGAAATGTCAGACAGAAAATTTTGGTGCAGAATATCTTCTTGTACCATCCAAAGCTGTCTATAAAGTCAGGACCTTGATTACAAAGTTGCTACTCTTATATGTACTGCATTTCTTTTGTTGTTCTTCAACTTTTGGGTTTGTTTTCCTTCTTATCCCTTTGAGACATTGTTTTGGAAATCTTTTTCATCAGTATTTGATCCACAGCATCTCCCTCTCCCCTCTCAGAATTTAATCCAATCTTTTAAGAGAAAACATCTTTTCCCAGTATATCACAAATCAATTTTCTGTTTGTGAACATAGAATTCAAAAGCTCTTCACCAAACTTGCATTGTTTTAGAATTTATTGTGTTGACTCTTTCAGAGCTGGCACTGAATTGTATCTTTAATGGGTGATATGTTCTCAAATACTAGGAAGATATATCCATATTTATATCTGTATCTATAACTCCAAAAAGTCATAGTGAGGTTTAAAACTTTCTGTGAGTTTCAAATTGCATTAAGACTTTTGGGACACCTTGTATCTATCGGTCTCTATACTTTTAAAAAATAAATTATAAAATTTTAATATGCGGAAATCTATTTTCTTACCATTCCACTGCAATCTCAAAATAAAAAAGTTTTTTAACAAATATATGTATACATATGCATGTGTGTATATACATATACACATATATGCACACATACCGTGTTTCCCCGATAATAAGACCTATCCCGAAAATAAGCCCTCCCCTTACTGTGTAAGATTCCTCTAAAATAAGCCCTCCCCCAAAAATAAGCCCTATTGAGATTGCTACTGCAGTGAAGGTGATCTCCTGCGCTACACGTATGCACCGTCCTCCCCCCCTGTGAAACGCATGCCGCGCTCCAAGCTGCATCCAATCAGAACTGCAGCAGTGAGCGCATCATCCTGTTCTTCCCCAGTGATTTGCTTATTGAATTAAGGTACATTTTTTTGTTCACATTTATCTGTTTATTAAAATTGCTGTCAATGTTCATTAAAATAAGCCCTCCCCTGAAAATAAGCCCTCGTGTTTTTCTTTCAAAAAAAAAATTAATAAGACAGTGTCTTATTATCGGGGAAACATGGTATATGTGTGTGTATATAATCAATCAAAACAAATTCCACTTAGTGACCTTGTTAAAAAAAATGAATTTCTCATTCTGCATACTCTATTCATCACTTTTCTGTCGAGTGGTGTATAATATGCTTTGTTATTGGTTTTCTGGACTCACAAATGGTCATTGAATTTATTAGAGTTCTTTTTTTTAATGTAAATGAATAAGCATTTATTACTAACCAACTATGTGCTAAGCACTGAGCTAGATATTAGGAATACAAATGCATAGGTAAAACAGTCCCTGCCCATATTTTAATAGGGAAAGATAACATAAGGAAGTAGTAGCCAGGAAGAGGAATTTTGGTCTAGGGATTTATAATGTTTTTAAATGGAATATTCAGGGGCAAATAGGTGGTGCATCAGACAGAAGACCAGGCTTGGAATTAGGAAGATTTCTTCGTGAGTTCAAATCTGGCCTCAGACAGAAGCTGCTTGACTCCTTTCCAAGTTACTCAACCCTGTTTGCCTGACTTTCTTTATCTGTTAAATGAGCTGGAGAAGGAAATGGCAAATCACTCTAATATCTTTGCCAAGAAAACCCCAAAATTGAGGCACAGAGGGTCAGACATATCTAAAACAACTGAACAACAACAACAAAAATGGAGAATTAGGGGTAGTATAATAGCTCACTCTTTTCAGAAGTGATTATGATATTGATCTGATAACTATTCCCAGAGTAAGAGGAGGAAATTGGGCAGAGCATTAGAGGAGGAGGATTTTAAGTGGGGAGGGAAGGGAAGGAAAGAAAGCACAGAGCTACTGGGCAGATGAGACAACTATACAGATAGGATGTGAAACATAGTCTAAGGGTATATTGGATAAATTGTTTTATGTGAGTTTTCTCACTCATTGATAAGGGCAGCTGTTTTGCTGGTTTTAAAAGTGAACTCCACAGGGAGGAAGAATTTTTTCTAGAAGCCTAGTCCTAAGGGTACTTTAGGCAGTGAGGTTGGTAAGAAAAAGAGAAATGAGGAAGTGAAAGAGTAGGAGATAAGAAACCTTGTTTGAATGACTGTGGATGCTCTATGAGAATTGCTTGAAGGAAATGAAAATGTGTAGCCTAGAGAAAAGGAGATACTTTAAGAGTCCATCCATGGAAGAATGCTTTATAAGTACCCTGCTTGACCTCATGAGGCACAAAAATAGATGGATGGATGCATGGATAGATAAATGAATGTAGACGTGAGTAAATAAGTATATGAATGGATGAGAGTTCTTAATTTAATTATTGTTTCTTTATTTTGCTATAAATTGTTCTCTTGGTTCTGCTCATTTCATTGTAAATCAGAAAATATAGTTCATTTTTATAATATCGATGTATAATGTATATATATACACACTATAAATAATGTACATGTTATAGTATATATATAAAACATCAATCTATATATACATATATAGTATATGTTGTAATAGTATATATTTATATATTTTTTCTGGTTTTTCTCACTTCATTCTGCATCAGTTCATATAAAGAATTTCCCTGTCTCTTTGAAATCATATATTTCCTCATTCTTACAATATTGCAGTCTATTATTTATCTATCATCTTCCTCCCCTCCCCCAACTCTTTCTCCCTCTCTTCTTCTTTCTTTCTTCCTCTCTGATTGGATGATTGGAGTATCAGACAAATCTTAATGTCCAAATAGATGCATTGTTTATATTTGACATAACCATCATCATGCCACTTTGTAGGATACCTTCTTCTCCTCTTCCTGTCCCTTTTCATCTTTTCTTGTTTTTTTTTTCTCTTCCACCATTAAATTCTAAGTCCCTTGAGGGCAAGGACCAGCTTTCTTTTCCTTATTTGTATTCTCAGAGTTTTGAATAGTGTCTGCACATAGTAGGTATTAAATAAATGTTTATCACATATTATTATATCTTGTGAAAAAAAAATTGAATGTTCCTGAATTCTTTCCTAAACTGGTTGAAGTCAACTAATGACTTTATTTTGGTGTGTTTGTTTATTTGTTTGTTTCTTTTTTCTAGTAGATAAAGCCTAGTTAAGGCCTTTGTAACTAATTGTCAATAATGAAATGAAATGAGATATAAAATATTTAGCATTCAACAATAACAAAAAAACTGCACTGAGCTGTAACAAAGGAAAGATGCTCGACAAAACCTGTGCATCCTTTACTTAAGGTTTGATGTTGTGATGGAAAGAGTCACTCAGAAATCACTGAATATTTAAAAAAGGAAGTTTACTTTGTCAAAACAGCAAGAATATGCAATATGGTTATAGAGCTACTTATTTGTTTTAGTATCCCCCTACATCTCCATCTGTAAATGTGTTTTGTCAGTTCAAAGTTGATGACTTGATTCATGTTGTTTCAGAAACCACTGAATCTGAAAGGTCACATCTACTTGACTTCTAGACCAATCAGTTTGCACAGGGGAGATAGCTGTTTCTGGGAAACTTGAGCCATCAGGGAAGCTCCTTCAGGAAAATAATGGTCCTATCATAACAATAGTACAGCATGGATTGAGTTGAGCATTGTTTCCCTTCCCTTTTTTTTTCCTTTCCTGTAATGGCATAGCAGACAGAAGCCAGAGAGAGAAGCTGGAGTTCTTCATGTCCCTGCCTCTTTTTGTATCAGGCTAGCAGGAAGCTTATAAATGTCCCAAGTATTAGGCCCTCAAGTCAATTACTTTTGGAAAATCATTTCAATGTCTTTTAAGTAAAAATTTGCCTACCCTGCATCAGGTAGGAACCTAGGGGGGAAAATAATCTAAGCCATTTTGCATAAGGCTAAAAAATGGTGTTCTTTTCACATCTGAAAAAGTAATAATGTGAATTAGATATAACCGGACAATTCAATGGGAAAAGAAGAGAGAAGTCTGTGCCCTCTCCATGATATAGATTCATCTCACCAAGGATTGCAATGGGTTTTGACTGCAGTTAATCTGAAATAGATTTAGCTATTCAGAAAAATTTGAAATTATGGGCCTGAAAATTACCTAGAGTATTATTATATCTTGTCTGAACCATTGTGTACCAGCAATAGAAAGAAAGGAAGGATTGGTAATCAGTACAATTCTATTCAATAACCTTTATTTAAGGGTTTTTCTGTCTTCCAAGAAGCTCTTTCCATTTTTGGGAATATAATCATTATTGAAAGTATGATAGGCTTGAAAATCAGATTTTAAGATTGGAAAAGACATTAGAAATCAATGAATATAATTTCCTTATATTACACAGGAAGAAACTGAGACCCCAAAAGACTAAATGACATGACAAATGTCACATACTTAGTTAAAGTATTACTAGTATTAGATTTAATTTCTTTAGACTACAGGTCTAGTGTTCTTTTGACTAAATAAATCTGCCATTCTGGTAATCAGAAATTATTATGTGGGAGATAAGTGTCCTCTGGCAGGGAACAAACAAGAAGTTTATAAAAATATTTGAGTAGTTTTGCAAAATTAGTACAGTGACAGACTGACATTTAGCTTATAGAAGGTGTCAGTTACATACTGACATACAAAGAGAAACCAATGCATTAAAGGTATATATCAGAGATTGAAGTTGAAACTTGGTTCTCTTCCCTTGGCAGGCAGCACATTGTCAAATGACACACTGATAAACTTGAAAGCAGGAACCATATCAAGAAGATGAACATCTCTTTTGAGATTAATAAGAGAATGTGGCATAAACGTGGCATTAACCATGCAGTACTGCTACTGTTCAAACAGCTTTATGGCTCCCAGACATGGGTTTGTCATAGATGACATATTTGTATTCATCACCTGTTCCCAACAGCCTCCTCACGTGCAATGGCAAGAAGGGCTTAATTCTAACTTGATCCTTGGACTTGTCTACCAGTTCCATAAAGTAAACCAATGCAAATTTTCTCTACAGGGCTTAAAAAGTAAAAAGGTAGCTGGAAACAGGATAGTCAATAGCTGATAAATAACAAGTTGAGTTGAGTTGATTTCAAGTAGGATAAACAGGAAGAACATTATAGAGTCCAGCTCATGAGTAACATGTCAGAAGTAGCTACTTTTTCTATAATAAACAGGAAAAAGATCTCAAAGGTATCTAAAAACCCATTAATGCGGATGATGGGTGTTCTGGGAAAGTAGTTTAGCCAATAAAGCAGAGAAACAAATCCTGGAAAACATTGTAAGCAACAAATTGACTGGTTTAATATGTTAACAGCATTGGATATTTTTAGCTATATTCACATATACATTAACAGAGGGAGAAATTTTATCCTATATTTTTAAAAATCTAAGTATATATTCTTAAATTCATAGGATATAAAACTGCGGGGGGTGGGGAACCTTAAAGATTATCTAGTTTACTAACTCATTTATTTAAAGATGAGAGAACTGTGGCCGATAAGTGGTGATGTAACTTATCCAAAGTCACTTACATTTTAAGTAACCGAGTCAGGATTTTAATCTCTGTCCTCTCAAACAAAAGTCTTTGTTCAGTAAAGCCAAATATTATTTTTTAAATGCTAATATATTTTAAAAGGATTGTGACTGAAGAAAATTAAGAAAACAACATTTTTATAGGAATTTCCAAGTTTTATTAAAAGCTCTCCCTTACCTGATGCCATTGATTGATTAATGAAAATATATCTTAGGTAACACAATGGTTCAGAAAATAACTTACTCCATAGAAACAATGATAAAAATATCACAGAATTGTTTAGGGGAAACAACATCACTGACACTCAAACTCACAGCTTGTCCAATGTGTTAGATTTCCACAATCTGGCCAGATTTTAGTATAATGTATTGATGACATTATCTTAAGATAAAAAAAAAATGAATCAGTACATGTGAGTTAATCAGTTATTATTTATTCACAGTACAATAAGAGAAAATCATTAGAATCCCATTTTTAATAAGAGCCATTTGTAATCTGAAGCATAAAATGATTTTAAAATGAAAAAAATTATGAAGGAAATAGAGTCACAAACTAATCATTTTCAGTATATATATCAAAGTTTTTTAGTTTGAGGAACTTTACAGTATGTGGAATGAAGATGGCACAGTAGAGAAACACTCAACCATGCTCTCCCAAATTCCCTTTCAAACTCTCAAATAAGGTCTCTAATCGAATTATGGAGCAGCAGAACCGACAAAAAGTCAGGTGAAACCATTTTCCAAACTAAAACAATTTAGGAGGTCAGCAAGAAAGGTCTGTCTTATCAGGGGTGGTGGGCCCTAGGAGTACAGTAGGTAGAGGCAAAGGTTTCTGGATCTTTCAGCCCATTGATGGTTGGGGAGGTGGTTGTGGTGGTGGTAGACAACTGGTCGGAAAGAAATTGAAAGCACCACTTTGCTGGTACTTGGTTCACGACCCTGTTACATTTCTCATACACAGTTATGCGTTGCAGTCCCAGGGCCTAATGGAATAATATTTGTGATAGCAGGGGAATAGGATTTCAGATCACAGTTCCAGGGATAGCCTAGAACCACACAGTAAAATTAAAATTGAAGGAATACGGTGATTACCTCCTGAAAGGGATGCCAAAAGGAAAACTCCCAGGAATATTATAAACAAATTCCAGACCTCTCAGGTCAAGAAGAAAAAATTTGCAAGTTGCCAGAAAGAAATAATTCAAATATCATTGAGCCATACTAAGGATCACATGACATTTAGCAGCATACACATTAAAGGATGAGAGAGCTTGTTATAGGATATTCTAGAAGGCAAAGGATCTAAGAATATAGCTAATCATAACCTACTTAGCAAAACTGAGTAAAACGCTTCTGGAGAAAAATTCGTATTTAATAAAATAGATTGTCTGATGTCTGCATCAAAATGGCCATGGGCCAAACCAAAGAGTGTGGAATGATTGGACACAAGCGAGGCAGGATCTGTTATAGCAGTTCCCATTTATTGATCATAGAACAGGGTTTATATAATGAATGAAAAGCAATTATCTCTTAGGTTCCCAGGAGAAAATGTTTAATGTCATTATTCATTTCTGCACATCTGTATGTTTTAATGTCCTTGTTCACTTATCTAAATCCATATGTTTTAATATCCTTGCTCCTTTGCATGCATCTATGACTGGGTCACTGCTCCGTTATCATGTCCTAAACTCTTGTAAGTCAGGAAGAGATGGTGAGTGAATTTTAAGACATAATATAGCCTTCACGGGGAGCTGACTTGGGAGAAATCTTGGACTATACTCTTCCTATTTATGAACCAGGTCAGAGACTGGCCCTCCATACTTATCAAGTGTTCCTGATGAAAAGACCACAGATGAATAGAAAATTTGACTTTCAAATATAAGACTCACAAGAAGCAGGAAGAAAAGTAAACATGAAAGAGAAATCATCAAACAATTAATAATGTTAAAATTTTTGCATCCCTCTATGAAAAGATGATAATTGTATCTCCTAATATGATGATTAGGGAAGTTAAAAGGAGTGCACATGAAGAAAGGGCATGGAAGTGAGATGACTGTGGTGGGATGATTTGAAAATAATAAAATTAAGAAAGAAGGATGCGGGCAGAGCCAAGATGTTGGAGAAAGCCAGAAAGTGTCCTGTGCTTTCCCCAGTTTCCCTTGGAAACAATGTTAAATCAAGCTCCTATGCAGATTTTAGAATGACAAAACCTACAAAAAGATGCAGTGAAACAATTTTCCAGCTTAAGATAGCTTAGAAGGAATTCAGGAAAGCTCTCTTTCAATTGGGTAAAAGAGGAAGGCAGCCAATTTCAGCCAGTTATCGGGTCAGGCCAGGAGGAGGCTCAGATCATGGCACAGATCAGCAACTGAAGTTCCTTGTTCCTGACTCAGCAGACTGGTGGCACAGTTGGCCAGCTGCAGGGCCTCCAACCCCAGCACATTAGGCAAACTGACAGCCTGGGGAACCCCCCACACCAAAACATGCATGAGTAGACTAGAAAACCCAAGCACAATAGTCAAGGTGCTAAGCCCAGTGTAGGGAGCCATTTACTAGACCCCTGGTCCCCAGGTCAAGAAGCTTGGAAGAATGTCCTCTGTGCCCCAGGAGCAAAGCTCAATTTTAAAAGTCATGAAATGGGTTAAAATTAATTAGAAACAAAGGAGCCCTGACCATAGAAAGCTATCATTGTGATAGGGAAGATCTAAACACGAACAGAGAAGAGAACAACAATGTCAAAATACCTACATGTGAATTCTCAAAGGGAAAAATAAATTGGTCTCAAGACCAAAAAGGCTCTTTGGAAAAAATCAAAAATTATTAAAAAAAATAAAATAAGAACAATAGAAGAAAGAGTGGGGGGGGGGGGAAATGGCAGCTATGCCAAAAAAAAAAAAGAGTCAAAGTTTGGAAAAAGACAGAACAAAAACTGACTAATGAAAAAAAAAACTTAAAAAATACAATTGGCCAAATGGGAAGAAATCCACTGAAGTAAACAATTCCTTAAAAGTAAAATTGGCCAAAGGGAAAAGGAAGTACAAAAAAATATTTCCTTTAAAATTAAAATTGGGAAAGTGGAAGCTTTGTGAGATATCAAGAATCAGTCAAACAAAATCAAAATAATGAAAAATATAGAAGAAAATATAAAATACTTCCTTGGAAAAACAACTGATCTGGAAAATAGAACTAGGAGAGGTAATTTAAGATTTATTTTTTTCCCCAGTAATTTTTCCAATGAGATATTTCACATTGCCTTCTATTTTGGCATTTGTTTGGATCTGTTTTATACTATCTTGATTTCTCATAAAGTCAGTAGCTTCCATTTGCTCCAATCTAATTTTTTAGGAATTATTCTCCTTAGTGAGTTTTGGAAATTCTTTTTCCATCTGACCAATTTGACATTTTAAGGCATTCTTCTGCTCATGGGCTTTTTGGGCTCCTTTTGCCATTTGAGTTAGTTTATTTTTTAAGGTGTTATTTTCCTCAGTATTTTTTGAGTCTCCTTTAGCAGGCTGTTGACTCATTTTTTCATGATTTTCTTGCATCATTCTCATTTCTCTTCCCAATTTTCTTCTTCTTCTCTTGATGATTTTCAAAATCCCTCTTGAGCTTCCTTATAGGGTAAAATAAATTTCTATGCCCAATTGAGTGCGTAAGTTATTCCTTCTTTGAGATAAATCTGATGTAAGGCTTAAACATTGTTTGTCACACTTTCTTCTTTCCCTCTACTTTAGTAAGTCTTTTGGGCTAATTCATGTGATATAATTTGCCGTATTCTGACTTCTCCTTTCTTCTCCAAGCAAAATTCTTTTTTTTTAAAACCCTTAATTTTTTTTTTTATATCATCACATCAAAGTCAACTTATGTCCACACTCTCAGGCTATGTATATTCTCTTCTAACTGCCCTAACCAAGATTCAGTTCTCAAAAGTTTCAACTATTATGTTCCCATGTAAGGTAGTAAACAAGTTAACCTTATTGAATAACATGCTTTGTTTCATTTTTATGTTTTTAACTTTTTATGCTTCTCTTGAGTCTTCTATTTGAAGATAAAATTTTCTTTTTACCTCTGGTATTTTCATCAGGAAAGTCTGAAAGTTCTCTATTTCATTGAATATCACCTTTTCCCCTAAAAGATTATGCTCAATGTTGCTGGCTAGTTGCTTCTTGGTTGTAATGGAGGTGAAAATAAGATGGACAGAAATATACAGTTAGTAATCATAACTGTGAATGTAAATGGTATGAACTCTCCCATAAAACAGAAGTGGATAGCAGAGTGAATTAAAAACCATCATCCTACAAAGAACTCATTTGAAGTAGAAAAGTACACACAGTATATGTAAAAGGCTGGAGCAGAATATATTATACTTCTGCTGAAGTTAAAAGGAAAAAGCAAAAGCAGGGGTAGCAATTCTGATCTCAGAAAAAGCAAAGGCAAAAATAGATCCAATTAAAAGAAATAAGGAAGGAAACTATTGTAGTGCCAATGCAATATTTACAGGCCCAACAGTGATTATAAATATGCCAGCATAGTGCTCAATCACAAAATATAACACACTCTCAATATAGAAGACAGAAGCAAAGCATTTATTCAGAGACCAGAAAACTGAATCCCAAAACCAATAAGTTGATTCTGTCATAGCAGCAGAGAAGTTAATACCCCTTTACAACACAGAGAGTCGCAGCATCCTTTAGTCTTCCCACAAACCAACATTTACTCACAAGCCTGTCTCCTTCTGTTGTATCCTCTCCTCCCTCCAGTATAGCTGCTATCACTACCAGCTTCCTGTGCACTCTGCTCCACCCTTCAGCAAACTCCTCCCACTGCAGGCTCCATGTGATTACATTCGGCCTATTAAGGGGCAGGGTATATCTTCAAAGCCAGGCAAGTCTTCAAGTTCCTTTAGGCTTATTAAGGGGCAGAGAAGATCTTCAAATTTCCATTACCATTACATTTGGCCACAAGATGTTTCATGTACCATACATAACAAAAATACATGAACAATACATTGCATTACATAGATTAATGAGAGTTTAGGGGTAACTGGTGTCAACAGAACTTTGCAGCAATGCAACAGGGATAATAGAAAATAAACACACAAAGCAATATCTTAGGGTGGGGGCTTGGGCACAAGTACCTCATCTTTCCCCCCCTCAAATTAATGGGGCTCAAAATCTTGGGGTAAGGGGCAAAGATCTCTTCTCCACAGCTTCTTCGAGCTGAAAATGAAGGTAGAGCTGCCCCTGCCCCCAAGATATTCTATTTGAGAAGTCAGCTCTTGAGCTGGCATCTATGTCTGTGTCAATGCCAAGTCCAGTAGGTTCCATTCAAAAGGTCAATTCTTTTTTTTTTTTTTTTAAGCAATAGGGGTTAAGTAACTTGCTCAAGTTTACACGGCCAGTTATTTCTGGGTGTGGTGCTGAGTGTCTGAGCCCAGGATTCAATCTCCAGGTCATCCCAACACTGGAGCCGGTGCTCTTACTTGCTAAGCCACCTGGCTGCCCCATAAAAGGTCAATTCTTTAGTTGGTATCTGGAGCTCAGAGAATGCCAGGGCCAGGGCCAGGCACATCAGTCATGGACAGGGGATGGCATCTGGCTTAAGCAATCAGGTATCTGTAGGTGGAGGGTGATGAATTTGCAGTAAACAAATCCCACAAACACGTTTAACACAAAAAGCCCAAAAGAGACAAATATAAGGTCAGCTGTGCTTCTACTTACATCTTAACCTCATCATACTTATACATTATACAACCATCATCAACTTACATCATAACCTCATTCACAGTAGAATATATGAGTTAAAGTTGGTATTCATCTTCTCCTGAATAAACAACAGTTACAATGTTGTCTTTTCCATATGCTATAACTCCACAGGTTTTGTAACATTATCCTGATTAACTCTTTACCCATACTTTAGCTCCCAATTTTATTCTATTAGTAGAACCAAACACTTAAGTTCCTCTGACAGTTATTTCAGAAGGAGGGTCATTTTTCCCAAGAGGTATTATTTCACAAGGAATAATAATAATTTAAATGATACATCATTTTTACAAAACTGTGTGGGTTCTTCACCCAAATTTTCGAATGTCACAACAATTCCTCCTTGATAATTAAAATTAATTACTCTAGCCAATACATGTATTCTTTGAGCTGCTCAACCTGATTTAGATAATATCTCCCCAAAATGATTTTTAGGGATTCTCATACATATTCCAGGAGAAATATTACTTTTTTTTTCTTTCCTGTCCAACAAAAAGTCTTTTAAACAATGTAAACCATATCCTGCCAAAACAGATGTTCCTGGATATGGTACTGGGACATCTTGCCTCACAGTGCAATACTCAATATTTGGGATGTTATGTGTCTGCTATTTTCCAATTTGCAGATTTGGGGTCACCATTTTGACTAGAGGTGTACTTCCTCCCAATGGTCTGTTATTAAAATTTTGTAAAGCAGTGAACAAATTATCTTTCCAATATTGATACAAATCATTAGAACTTAACATCCTAACAGGACTTTTAATAATAATCCACTCATTATTTCAATTAATACAGATGCTTGTGGATAATTTGGAATATGATATATCCATTCTATATTGTTTAATATACCATATCTCTTAATTTCATTACCTTTGAGATGTGACACATTGTCAAGTTGAATCTGCATTGGGGTTTCATAATGTAGACTTATGAGATCTAGAGTTTTACAAGTGTTTTTCTGGGTTGCATTCTTATAAGGACAAGTCACTAGTATACCTGAATAGATGTCAAATACAAGTACATATAAATTTGTATCCTTTATCTTGTGGCAGAGGACCAATAAAATCTACTTGCCAAATTTGGGCTGGGATTTTTTCCTTTGCTAAGTCTCTAGTTACTATACTAGGAACAGTTTCTTCCTTTTTCCAATTGACATATATATGACATTCCTCTGCTATCTGTTTTAACAATGAATGAGAGATACTAATATCTCAATCTTGTGCCCAGTGATTTGTGACCTGGAACCCTAAATGGCTGGTCACTTGATGGGCCCATTTTGATAGTGTTGGATCATCAGTTGGTGTCAGAGTAGGGACAATATGTTAAGTAGCAATCTTTGCTAGTCGATCAGCTTGCGCATTGTACTCAAGTTCTGGTGTGTTGAGGACTATGTGAGTATCTACATGAAAAACTGACAAATTAGTAGCCAAAGACATGTCCCATATATCATCCCATTATCCTTTGCCCCAGATTTGTTTACCATGAATTTCCCAATTTTGATTTTTCCACATGGCCATCCATGTAGCTAACCCATTAGCTACTGCCCATGAATCAATAAGTATATGACTCTGTCCTCCTTGTTCTGTTTTGATGGCTTGATGTACTGCCATAACTTCAGCACATTGACTACTTCCACCTATCCCAGTACTTCCCAAAGTCCACCTGGTGTATGGGTTATAGGGTACTGTTTGCTAATGTCTTTTATGGCCAAAATATTTTGCTGTCTCATCTCATCAAGAAACCATGCATATTTCTTCTCTTCAGTTAATCCATCATATCCTTCATTCCATTTTACAAAGGACTGTCCCAACTGTTGCTTTGGTTCAGGAGATTTATCATTTCCCTCACTATCAATGTTTTCTATAGATACATGTAGAGCAGAAACTCTACTTTTGTGTATTTTGGCTATATATTTCAATGTGCCATTTCCATTTAATTATGCTGGCCTCTTGGGCATGTTCAATTCTCCGAGAAGCTGGGGTACTCATTACAAAAGTCATAATCAGGATTCCAGGTCTTAGTATCACTTCAGGCCCACAGTTATTTAGTCTCTATCAAAGCCCAATATGCAGCTAATAAATACTTTTTAAAAGGTGTATATTGAACTCTTGATGAAGGAATTTCCTAGACCTAAATCCTAAAGGTACATTTCAGCTTTGTTGTCTCTGCCATAAACTCCAGTTTGCATAATCATTTTGTACAGTTCCTTGTAATTCCACCAGGTCATTTTGCATAGGCCATAAATGTAGGGCTAATTGTATAGCAGCCTTGGCTTCTTCAAAAGTTTTACTCTGCTCAAGTCCCCAATAAAATTCCTATTTCTTCCAAGTAACTTTATATAAAGGTGTCAAAATCAGTCCCAGATGTCATATATGATGTCTCCAATATCCAAATAATCCTGTAAACTTTTGGATCTCTTATTGGCAGAAATAGGAAAATCCAGACTCTTTCATTGGGTTTGTGAAAGAATCTCTTGCAGCCCCTCATTCCATTGTATACCCCCAAATTTTACATTTTGAGATAGTGCTTGAATCTTTGCAGAGTTAATTTCCCACCCTTTTTTTCATATACTCAATTAAAAGTTTCAAACTCTTCTCCACTTCTTTTACATTTTTCCCTGTGTTATAACATTGTCAAAGTAGTAGGTAAACTGTACACCAGGTAGCTTCAATTTATCCAAATGTTCAGTCACAATTCTATAACAAATAGTGGGTGCTATGCAGATATCCTTGTGGCAAGTGGGTGAAAGTATATTGTCTGCCTTACCAAGTGAAAGCAAACTAGTCCTATTTTTAAGAGTCATTTGGGATGGTAAAAAAAAAAAGCATTGACTAAATCAATTACTGCATATCAAGTCTCATCATATTTCTGGATCCTTTCTGTGAAGGTGATGGTATTTGCAACAGCAACTCCTCCAAGGGAGGAGTCACTATATTCAATTGTCTACAATCTACTGTCATTCTCCATGTCCCATCTGACTTTCATACTGGCCAGACAGGATTATTCCATTGAGGGGTTGTGGGGACTAACACTCCTAAATCAACATGTTTCTTTATAGTATTGGTAATTTCATCTTGTCCACCTGGCACAAAATAATGCTTTAAAGTAATTACTTCAGAAGGATCAGGTAAAGTGATTGGGTCCATTATTTTTCCCACTAAAATTGTATTAATCCCTATGTTCCTTACTGCAAATTGCTATTTTCCTTCAGGTAAATTCAGGTTCATACCTCTCAATATATCTATTCTAATGACGTATTCAGGAATGAATACAGTAACCATAGTATATTCTTTCTTAGGTAATTGTATCAGCAATGCCATATTCACAATGCCTATAGAGATTACAGATATGCTGATATAATTATCCATCACAAAATACATCATGCTTGCCATATGGGGAAATAAACTAGAAAATTTATTAAGATACCAAAAGACTGAGTCCCAAAACCAGAAAGTGAAAGCCATCAGAGTAGTTATGACATTGGCACAGGTAGATAAAGTAGAAAGCATCCACATTTTCAAGCCTTTAAAACAGAACAGGCTACCTCAGGCAAAGGTCCTCCTCTCCCCACTCACAGCAACCACCCAGCGTCCGGGAAGCGCGCTCCCAGCAGCTCCGGCCCCTGGCAGTCCTCAGCAGGAGTCCTTAGCAGAAATTCTGGCTAACTCAAAAAGGGCTTTGCGCTGCCGCTGCCTTTGCTGCTGCCGCCACCGTCACCACCACCGCCAGCCACCGCAGGAACTCTAGTTTGGCTTCTGCTTCCTCTTGCTCCGCCCCTTCCTGCTACGTCAGCAAGTCCAATGGGGCATGGAAGATCTTTAAATCCCATAACCCTTACAGTAATTGTCCAATTATCATCATTAGTTTGACTTCTCTGGTTGATATTTTAGCCTCCCATTTCTGTGATGGTAATAAGAGCTTCATTTTTGTATTTATCAGGGTTCCAATAAATAAGGAAGGCTGCCACCCCAGTATCTATTAGTGTCCTGGTTATGGTATTTGATGCATTTTTCCAATATGTAGTCAGATTGATATGGGACCTGTAATCTTGTCTGTGTATTTTTTTTTTTTAATCTGAGCTATGACTTGGCCAATTTCCTATTCTCCCTGAAGGTGTGACAGACAAAGATACAATGGTTCAGGAGGATCTACAGGGGCCATTCTCACTTGCTTATTCTATCCAATATTAAACCCCCTTTTTCAGTATATTTTATATACTTCATTAGTTGGAACACCATCAATTCTTCCAAAATCAACCCCTGCTCTCAATAGAGCAGTAAATAGTTCTTTTCTTGCCAATCTATTCTGACGTTCAACCCACTGGTGCAGCAGTAAGTACCCCAGCATACCCAGGATGGCTCTAAGGACAGGTTCTTTGATCAGCTTTTCTAAAGAAAAGCAACTCAAAAGGGGTTAACAATCTTAGGTTAGTCAAACTCATATCATTTACCTAGTTCAGGGGGAAAAGTCAGCACCCAGAACTTCAGAAAAAAATACAAACAGAAGTTATAAGCAGACAAAAAAAATACAGGCAGAGAAAATAACACAATTCAAGAGATCAACAGACAGGGCTTCTAGATGTCTGACCATCACATATCTACATAGTTACTTACCAGAGAGAGAAACACCAGCATCTGGGTTTTCAAAGCCAGGGGGCTCAATGGATACCCAGAGTCTCATCTGGCAAAATAACACAACTCTTCTCATAAGTGAGCCCCAAAACAAAATCTCACATCAGGGTATACATATATAGCCTTCTTCAGGGTAAGAAGACAACACAACCTTCATGAACCACTGCCTAATTACAAAGTAACAAAAGGTGGGCCTTCTTAAAAAAAATAAGACTCCCCTAAGCAAGCTTCTCTTATTGTGCTCCAAGTGAGGCCCATTAAGAGGTGAGGAAGATCTTAAAATTCCCTAAGTTCATTAAAGAACAGGGAATATCTTCAAATTCTGTTACCATTACAGCTGGCCATTTACTTTTTCTCTCAAGGAAATTTATCTTTTTTTCCCATTTCCCCAAGTCATTTAGCTGTGAAATCTTATCTAGCACCTCTAAAAGAGGATGTCCTATTTCATCAATTAATACTCAGAAGTAGGTGCTTATAAGCAGGAGGTGCAATTTTCACTATGATATTTCTATGAGAAACTGCTAAGGGGATATCATGATACACACATGCATCTCTTACCATTATAGCAGTCTTCATTACTGCCTCTTTCAATTTCATCATGGAGTCTCTAAGAGAATACCAGGATCTCTCTCCACTAGGCCATACAGATTCAGTGGGACACATTCTACTGAATCCATTCAGCAGCTAAAGTTAACAGATTGGTTGTATTGTTGCCTCCTACCATATGAAAATCTCTAAAATTTGCTGGACAAAAGTATTCTGACAAATACCTATAAATTTCAATCAGTCTGCACTATGTACCCATACTTTGCCAGCCCCTTCATCCCTGATTCTCACCATCCAAGATACCATCAATTCTCTTATCCTTTGGCTGAATCTGCTTATTATATTAGTAACCTCCTGCTGAGTTAAATCCTCAGTTATCTCCCTGAATTCTGTTTGGTCTTCTTTATTCTCCTGCTTTCTTCTTAGTATTGGGCAAACCTCTGCCCTCGTAAAAGTTTCATAGTTTAGCATTGTATGCATATACTCTCCTAGAAGTCATCATCATGGCAGTTAGGCTCAATCTCTACCACAACTGTATGAACTTTATTCCTGTACTTTTCTGCTTCTTTTTCTGAGACACATTTACAACAGGCCTCTCTTCTATCATCTGACATCCTCCAGTTTGCTCTTCTAAAGGAGAACCCAAATACTGCAATACAGCCAACTCTCATTCCATTTGAATTTTTTCTTGTAACAGTTTTTCCCTGCTCTTACATATAATACAGTAAGCTGTTAGAAAAACCCAGCCTCTTCTGCACACTGCCTCTAGTTCTCTCCCTGGTTTATTAGTATTACTTGTGAATATGTTTCTAAATCTCTAGATATTCCTTCTTTAAACTCAGTTCCCAGTTTTCACAGAGACCTGTAGTTTTAGCTCACTCTCTTGCTGGGGAGGAATAAGGTAAATGCTCTCATTGAGGGATAGCCATTTCTCCTTCTTAATCCATTCTGGGGGGACAGAACCCAGCTGGCAGAATAAAAGCAAGAATTTGCTTAAGCTCCTGCTCCAACCTCCTCCAATAACTGTAAAATATGATTCTAAACAAATTTTAGAGCTATAGAACCCACAAAGAGACAGAGAAAAACAAATCTCTGGCTGAAGGCAGCCTGGCAGGACAACAGGAAGGGTCTATCACACTGAGCAGGGAGCAGAGCACGATCCAGTGTGAGCTGCTTGGTCCCAGACCAGTGGCACAGACCAGCTGAAGCAGACTTCAGACAGCTGTGGCAGGTCCCAGACTTCTCAACCCAAAAACCCCAAAGAGAAAGTGAAAGGTCAGTGGGGAACTCTGTTGATCATGGGTGAGAGAAGATCACGGTCTAGACCCTCGTCCTGAGATGGTGGATATCACAGTGGCTGTGACAGCTGCTGCTGTTGCTGCTTCTGACTCCAGGCCTACAGATTATAGGGGGACCAAGTGATTGCCAGAGGGAATTTGCAAGAATCTCTCAGCTGGCACTGAGGCAGGATTCTCTTGCTTTGCCCTGCTTGGATCTGGTTCCCAGCCATGGGTGGTGGCCCTGGGGAGAAGAGCACTGGTGGAGTGGAGCTTGTTGAGGCTGTGGACAGGGAGTCCTCCTCACAGTTCTAAGGCCTGCACCTGGAAAAAAAAACTCTGATAACAGCTGTGCACACCCCCAGAAAATTAGGACACAGCACTTTCCACTCTGCAAGCAGAGTTCTACCATGGCAAAGAGCTCAAAAGTCATGTAATTGGCTGGCAAGATGAGCAAACAGAGGTAAGTGCAATCAGAATATAAAATCTTTTGGGGGGGACAAAGAGGATCAAAATATAGAACTAGAAGATGACGAAGTCAAAACTCCAGTATCAAAAGCCTCCAAGAAAAACGTTAATTTCTCACAGGCCTTGGAGGAGCTCAAGAAGGATTTTGAAAATCAAGCAAGAGAAGAGAGGAAAATGGAGAAGAGACTTGAGAACAAAGCAAGAAAATCATGAAAAATGAGACAACAGCCTAACTAAAGTAAATAACATCTTAAAAAATAGACTAACTCAAATGGCAAAAGAGTTACAAAAAGCCAATGAGGAGAAGAATGCCTTAAAAAGCTCAATTTGCCAGATGGAAAAGGAATTTCAAAAGCCCACTGAAGAAAATAATACCTTCATAATTAGACTGGAGCAAATGGAAACTAATGACTTTATGAGAAATCAAGATAATATAAAACAAATCCAAATGAATTCAAAAGTAGAAGACAATGTTAAATAGCTCATTGGAAAAACCACTGACCTGGAAAATACTTTCAGGAGAGATAACTTAAAAATTATTGGTCTACATGAAAACCATGATTAAAAAAAAAGCTTTGATATCATTTGATAAATTATCAAGGAAAATCACCCTGATATCTTAGAACCAGAGGGCAAAATAGAAATTTAAAGTATTCACCTCTTGAAAAAGATCCTCAAAAGAAAACTAGGAATATTACAGCCAAATTTCAGAGTTCTCAGGTCAAGGAGAAAATATTACAAGCAGTCAGGGAGAAACAATTTGAGAACTGTGGAAACACAATCAGGATAAAACAAGACCTAGCAGCTTCTACATTAAGGGATCAAAGGTCTTGGAATATGATATTCCAGAGGTCAAAGGAGCTAGATTTAAAGCCAAGAATCACCTACCCTGAAAAACTATAATGCTTCAGGGGAAAATATGGTCATCCAATGAAATAGAGGACTTTCAAGCATTCTTGATGAAAAAACCAGAGCTGAACAGAAAATTTGACTTTCAAATACAAGAAGAAAGAGAAGCACAAGAAGGTAAACAGGAAAGAGAAATCATAAGGAACTTATTAAAGTTGGACAATTTACATTCCTGATATTTGTAACCCATGAGACTTTTCTCAGTAAGAGGATAATTGAAGGGAATACATCTCTCTCTCTCTCTCTCTCTCTCTCTCTCTCTCTCTCTCTCTCTCTCTCTCTCTCTCTCTCATGTAATATATATGCATATATGGGTGTATGTGTGTATGTATATATTAGTGTGTGTATATATTAGTGTGTGTATATGTGTGTACATGTATACATAGATAGAGGTCTCAGGTTGAGTTGAATGTGAAAGGCTGCTTTCAAAAAAAATAAAATTAAGAGGTGAGAATTGAATATAGTGGGAGTGGGGGGAGAGATACAATGAGGTAGATTATCTCATGTAAAGGAGGCAGGAGAAGGCTGTTACAATGGAGGGGAAGAGCAGGAAGGTGAAAGGGAGTGAGTAAATCTTACTCACATTCGATTTGGCTTAAGGTGGGAAGAACATACACACTCATTTATGTATCTTACCCTACAAGAAAGAAGGGGGTAAAGGGATAAGAGGAGGTTTGATAGAAGTTAGGACAAATTGGAGGAGAGTGTGGTTAGAAGCAAACATTTTTGAAAGGAGACAGGGTCAAAGGAGAAAATGGAATAAATGGGGGGGAGTGGGATAGGATGGATGGGAATATAGTCATTCACATTATTACTACTATGGAAAATTTTTGCATTACTACACATGTATAACCTATATTGAATTGCTTATCTTCTCAGTGGGGGTAGATGAGGTATGGAAAAGGAAGGGAATCTGGAATTCAAAGTTTTAAAAACAAATAATGTTAAAAAAATTGTTTTTTACATGCAACTAGGAAATAAGATATACACACAATCGGGTATAGAAATACATCTTGCCCTACAACAAAGTAAAGGGGAGATTAGTAGGGAAATAAGAGAAGACAGATGGGGTGAAGGGCTACTCAGTATGCTTGCCATCTTGTGTGAGGTGTAGGGGAGAGATGGGAAGAAAATCTGGAACTCAAAGTCTTGTGGAAATGAATTTTGAAAATTAAAATATAAATTTTAAAAATTGGGTCATAACTATCTACTTAAAGGAAAAAAAATAAATCCTTTCTGCCTCCAAAGAGATGTCTGACATTTCATGATCCTGTTCTCACTGCCAAATGTAGCACCAACACAATATTTAGAGCACTGACAATAATAATCAACACGCTGGCATAGTGTTTGATCAGAATATAAAACAGACTCTCCATTTAGGAGACAGAAGCAAAACATTTATTCAAACACCAGAAAATTTCATCCCAATACCTGTAGACCAAGTCCATCTTAGTAGCAAAGAAGTTAATAAGCCATGATAGCATAGAGAGCCACAGCTTCCTTTAACCTTCTCACAAACCAACATTTACTCATAAGCTGAATTGTCTCTCTTGGATGAGTCCTCTTCTGCCTCCTGTCTAGCTGCTCTAAGTCCCAGCTTCCTGTGGGCTCTGCTCCATCCTTCAGCAAACTCCTCCTACAACAAGCTCCATGTGACTACATTCAGTCTATTAGGGGCAGGGCATATCTTCAAAGCAGGAAAGGACTTCAAATTCCCTTAGGCTTATTAACAGTCTGGGAACATCTTAAAAATACCATTACTATTACAACTTTGTCTTGCTAAAAGGTACTATAGACAATGAAGTCATGTCAATGCTAAATGTATAAGCACTAAGTGATATAACACCCAAATTCATAGAGGAAAAGTTAAGTGAGATACAGGAAGAAATAGACAGTGAAACTATGCTAGGGGGAACCTTAACCTCCTCCTCTTAGCACTAGGTAAATCTAGACACAAAATAAATGAGAAAGACGTAAGGGAGATGCCTATGATTCCAGAGAAGTTAGATATTCTAGAACTCTGGTGAAAATTTAATAGGGATAGAAAAGAATATGCTTTTTTCTCAGCAGTACATGGCATCTATGCAAAAATTGACCATGTATTAGGGCATAAAAACCTAAGAATTAAATGCAGAAAGTCAAAAACATTATATGCATCCTTTTCATATCATGATACAATAAAAATTACATGTAATAAAGGGCCATGGAAAGATAAACCAAAAATTAATTGGAAATTAAATAATCTAACCCTAAAGTATATGTGCATCAAAGAAGAAATCATAGAAACATTCAGTAACTCCATCCAAGAGAATAACAATGAGACAATATACCAGAATTCCTAGAATGTAGCCAAACCAATTTTAAGGGGAACTTTTATATCTCTCAAAGCTTAAATGAATAAAATAGAGAAAGAGGATATCAGTGAATTGTGAATGCAACTATGAAAAAAAAATAAAATTAATGTCATGGCAATTCATGCAACTAGAATGATAGCAAATTAAAAAATCAAATACCATATTTGAAATTCTGAAAATCAAAAGAGAAATTAATAAAATTGAAAGGAAGAGAAGTGTTAAATTTAAAAAATTAAATTAAGATAGTTTTATGAAAAAATGGAGAAATTTTTAAAATTTCATTTAAAAAAAGAAAGAAGAAAATTAATTTATCAGAATTTAAAATGAAAATGGTGAATTCACCCCAACAAAGTGAAAATTCATCAGTGAACTCCCTAATAAAATACCTGTAGGACCACCCAAATGTACAGATGAATTCTACAAACATTTACAGAGCAATTAATTTTAATACTATGTAAACTACTTGGGAAAATAGGTGAAGAAGGAATCTTACCATTTTTTTAATGACAAAAATGTGGTGCTGATACACAAACCAGAAAAAGCCAAAACAGAGTAAGAAAATTATAGACCAATTTGCCTAATCGATATTAATGAAAACATTTAAAATAAAAAATTAGCAAAGTTACTACAGTAATTTGTCATGAGGATAATATGATCAGGTGGGATTTATACCAGGAATGAAGAGTTTGTTCAATATTAGGAAAACTATCAGCATAATTGACCATATCAATAACAAAATAAACAGAAATCATATGGTTATCTTCATAGAAGCAGAAAAAGATTCTGAACAAAATACAACCCTCATTCCTATTAAAAACACTAAAGAGCATGGGAATAAATGGACTTTTCCTTAAAAAAATAAGTAGTATTTATCTCAAACCATCATCAAGCCTTGTATGTAATGGGGATAAGTTAGACATATTCCAAATAAGATCAGGAATGAAACAAGGAAGCCCATTATCTATACTATTATATAAAATTGTACTAGAAATGTTAGCTTTAGTAATAAGAGAAAAAAAGGAATTGAAAGAATTAAAATAGGAAGTAAGGAAATAAAACTATGACCCTTTACAGATGATATAATGGTATACTTAGAGAATCCAAGAGAATGAGCTAAAAGCTACTTTAAATAATTAGCAAATTTAGCAAAGTTGCAGCATATAAAATAAACCCACAGTAATCATCAGCATTCCTATATATTACCAACAAAGCCCAGGAGGACATTGAGAAATTCCATTTAAAATTATTGTAGACAGTACAAACTCTTGGGAGTCTACCCCTCAAGACAAACCCAGGAAATGTGAACCCAATTACAAAACATTTTTTTTGCACAAATTAAGAAATATCTAAATAATTGGAAAACTATCAATTGCTCATGGGTACATTGAGCTAATATAATAAAAATGACTATTGTATTTAAATTTATTGACTTATTTGCTGTCATACCAAACTACCAAAAATTATTTTATAGAGCTAGAAAAAAATAACTACAAAATTCATCTGGAAAGCAAAAGATCAAGAATATAAAGTGAATTAATGAAAAAAAAAGTAAAGTAAGGTGGTCTAGCCATACTAGATCTAACACTATATTAAAGCATTGCTCACCAAAACTATTTGGTATTGGCTATGATATAGGGTGGTGGATCAGTGCAATAGTTTAGGTACACAAGTCACAGTAGTCAATGCCTAAAGTAATCTACTATTGGATAAACCCAAGACTCCAGCCTCTGGGATAAGTACTCACTATTTGACAAAGACTGCTGGAAAAACTAGAAAATAGTATGGCAGAAACTAAGCATAGACCAACATCTTATGCTGTATGCCAAGGTAAGGTTGAAATGGGTATATGACTTAAACATAAAGTATTTTGCCATTAGCAAATAGCAAATTAGGAGATCAAGGAATAGTTTACCTGTCATACCAATCAACATGGGAAGAATTTATAACCAAAGAAGAAATATAGAACATTTTGAAATTCAATACTTTTAATTACATCAAATTTAAAAAGCTTTGTACACACAAAAAACAAACAGTGCAACCAAAGTTAGAAGGAAAGCAGAAAGCTGGGAATCAAATTTTACTGCCACTTTTTCTGATAAAAACTTAGTTTCTCAAATATATAAAGAACTGAGTCAAATTTATAAGAATACATGTCATTCCCCAAATGATAAATAGCAAAAAGATATAAACAGGTAGTTTTCAGATGACAAAATTAAAGGTATATGTAGTCATATATAAAAATGCTCTAAATCACTATTGATTAGAGAAATTAAAACAACTCTGAGGTATCACCTCACACCCATAAGATTATCTAATATGACAGAAAAATTAAAATGATAAATGTTGGAGAAGATGGGGAAAAATTGGAACACTGACATATTGTTTGTGAAGTTTTGGACTGATCCAACCATTCTGGAGAGCAATTTGGATCTATTCTCAAAGAGAAATTAAACTGTGCATGCTCTCTTACCCAGAAATAACATTACTATGTGTAATGGGAATGCAAATTTGGAAGATCTTCCCTGCCCCTAGGCTAAAATGCACCTGAAGCCTGGGGAGGGAGGCTTGTTTTTCAGTAGATACTTCTTGATTAGCCAGTGAGTCAATAAGGTTGTTATATTCTCTGAGCCAGGAGAAGGCTATATAAGCCCTGATGTGTAGCTTTGTTTTGGGACTCATTTTGAGAAGTGTTCTGTGATTTGATCTGAATTCTGGGAAGCCGTTGTTGAGAGTCCCCCAGCTTTGAAAAACCCAGATGGGGAAACCCAGATGTTGACTGGGTATGGATGTAATGGTTGGACAGTTTGGAAATCTGTCTACTTGATCTGTTTCTGTCTTGATAATTCTTCCTGTATGCTTTGAAGTTCGGGCTGCTGACCTTTTTCCCCTGAACAAGGTAAACGATATATGTCTGACTGATTAAAGTAAGCTTGTTAACTCATTTTGAGTTGCTTTCCTTTATCAAAGCAGATCCAAGAACCTGTATTGGCAGCAAACCCTGAGGACGCTTGGGGTGCTTGCTGCTACACTATGTTGTATCCTAAAAAAGAGATCATAAAAAGGGGAAAGGACCTTCATGTACAAAAATATTTATAACAGCTCTTTCTTTGGGAACAAAGAATTGAAAATTGAGTGGATGCCCATCAACTGGGGCATGGCTGAACAAGTTTTGGTATATAAAAATTCTATAAGAAATTATGAGCAGTCACATTTCAGAAAAAAATCACTTGGAAAGACTTACAGAAACATCTGATGTTGAGTGGAGTAGAAGCAGGAGTACATTGTACATAGTAACAGCAACATTATTCATTGATCAGCTATGATTGGTTTAGCTCTTCTCAGCAATATGGTAAAACCTCGGTTTCTGAATTCAATTTGTTCTAAGATTCTGTTCATCATGTGATTTGTTTGTATTGAAAAGCAAATTTTCCCTTAGGAAATAATGTAAAGCCAGATGATCAGTACCACATCCCCCAAAATATTCATATAAAAATAGTTATGTATACTTTTAAGTAAGTTTTTGTCCCTAATGCAAGTGAAATACAATAGCAATGATTAGTACACAAGATAAGCTGAAAATAAAACAAATTAACCTGCACTTTACCTTTGAGAAGAGTCATGGCTGGCTTGAGGGAGATGTGAGGGAGGAGGAGGAGGAGGAAGGGTTATTGTTCGGAAGGAGAATCTCCCTCCATGAGAACATCGGGGATTTCAATATCAGGAGTATTCTCTCTTATGCTACTTTCACTAAAACCAAGACTAAGACTACTGCCTTCACTTATTTTTCATTTTTTAGAATCACTTTCATGTTTTGACTCATTTTTTTCTTTACCTTCGCTTCTGACTAAAAATCTATATAGATATTTGTTTTTGTAGTTTTTGCAGAATGTCACAGTTTTGTGACATTGCATTATTGTTGAAATAAATATCTGTGGCTTTTATTGCTACCGTCTTATTTGGGTGATGTTTTTCAACAAAATTTTGCATTTTTTCCACATCTGATAAACCTCCCCAATCTTTCCTACCTCTCAACCTCCTCTTCAGATGAGATAACCTTTGCAACCTCTCTCTGTTGCTCCTCATTCAGATCCATCAGTTCTTCCATCATTAGCTCCTGACTATGTTCCTTTGGTTGACATGAAAGTGAAAAAAAAAAAAAAAAACGTTGCCCTAGGTGAGTGTCATCCCTTTGCAAGCTGTTCAATTCCAAACATGATGTCCATACTGCAAATTTTTGTTCATATTGCTAGACAAATTTTGTGAAAAAATTTTCCTTGTCCAATGATGCATAGAAAAACCAGGTTACTCCTCAACCAAGGTTCTACTATATAATGATCAGAGACAATTCCAGTAGACTCATAATGAATAATGCTCTCCATATACAAAGAAAGAGCTATGGAGTTTGAATGCAGAGTAAAGCATACTATTTTCACTTTGTTTCTTTCTTGCAGCTTTCCCTTTTTATTCCAATTTTTCTTCCACAACATGACTAATGTGGAAATATGTGTAACATGATTGTGCATGTATAATACTAGAATGCTTGCTCTCTTAGGGGGGGAAGGAGCGGGGAGAGAAGGGATGGAGAAAGAAAAGTTTGGAACTCTAAAACTTATAAAACCTATTGTTGAAAACTATCTTTATATGTCATTGAAAAAATAAAAGTGGGAAATAAAGAAGGATAGACTGTTACAAGGGGAAAGGAGAGGAAGAATGGAGAAAATGATCTCACATAAAACAGATGTGAGTGGAACACCTTTTAGCATGGTGGGGAAGATAGAGTGGTTGGCAAAACTTGAAATTTACTCTCAGCTCACTTACCTCGAAGATGGAATAACACACACTCAGTTAAAAAAATTATTTATTCAGTGCCATAATAATTAATTACATATATACATACATATTTACATATATGGGTATATATGTAGGTATATAATTAGTTAGAAAAAAATGAAAATAAAATTCATCTGGAAGAACAAAAGGTCAAGAATATCAAAGGAATCGATGTAGTGTTTGTCCTTTGTTCTCAAAGAGGATCTTGGCATCAAGGAAATGATGACAGGACTTGCAGTTGACTTGGATTTGAGTGAGGGAGGGCTGTGTGAGGTCACCAGCCTCACTTTCTCCTCCAGAGTTATCTGGGTCCTGTGGCCAGATATTCATCAGGATAACTGGAAATGGCCCAGGATGCATTGGGAGACTCTGCCCTTGTAGGCTAGGGTCTTTTCACTTTCTCACTTTAAGTCAGGTAACATCCATTCAGTGAGTAGGCCTCTTTAAGATATTAGTCTAGGGAGTGGCCCCTTTAATTGAAACAAACAAACCAAAAAAATCAACCTTGGAGGGGAAGACCCTCAATCTTCCTGGCCCAAAGAGAAACAGTTACTATGTAATATTTGTGAAAAACTACATGAAAGAAAGTGGCTTATCAGTACAAGATCTCAAGATGTATTAGGATAGTGGTAATCATCAAAATATTCTGCTACTTCCTAATGAATAGAGTTGTAGATCTGTGGAATAGATTAGATACCAGCAGTAAGGGGAAATTAGATGTTGCAGATGGCCTGGATTCAGGAAGACTTGAGTTCAAATACTCTCAAAAGAGTTTATGAGAACTCTTTTAAGGGCTGCTAGTTGGCACAGTGTATAGAGCACCAGCCCTGGAGTCAGGAGGACCTGAATTCAAATCCGGCCTCAGACAATTAACACAAAGCTAGCCATGTGACCTTAGGCAAGTCACTTAACCCCAACTGCCCTGCCTTCCCCCTCTCCAAAAAGAAAAATAGAAAGAACTCTTTTAATGTTAGCAAAAAATTGGAAATTGACAGGATTACCATCAATTGGAGGATGGCTAAACAAGTTGTGGGTGTTTTTTTCTTTTTTTATTGTGATGTAATACTATTGTGCTATAAAAAATGGTGAGCAGCATGGTTTCTGAAAAACCTGGAGAGGCTTAGATGAATGGAAACATTGTCAAATGAGCAGAATATGAACACAGTAACAGCAATACTGTATGATGATCAACTCTGAATGACTTAGCTATTCTAAGTAATATAAAACTCCAATACAATTTTGAAGGACTTACAATGTTCCACCTCCAGGAAAAGAAGTAATGGGGTCAGTGAATAGAGCACTGGCCCTGGAGTCAGGAGGACCTGAGTTCAAATCTGGCCTCAGACACTTGATCCCTTAATAGCTGTATGTTCCTGGACAAGTCACTTAACCCCAATTGCCTTGAGAAAAACAAAAAGGGATGGAGTCTGAATGTAGATTTAAGCATTGTCTTAAAATTTATTAAAATTTTTGGTCTTTATTTTCTTTTGCAACATGACTAATATGGAAATATTTTACATGACAGCATATGTATATTCTATGTCAAATTGCTTGTTTTCTCAAGTAGGGGAGGTGGGAGATGAAGGAGGGAGAAGGAGATTTTGGAACCAACTTTTTTTTAAATGAATGTTAAAAACGTTTGTTAAAATTTAATTGAAAAAATAAAATATTAAATATATTAAATGTAAAAAAATGGTCTTTACACTCAATTTAACATAGTAATGATCCTAAATCCTAATTACTTGCAAGTAGATTCTAATTTTTATTTCAAATTTTTTTTTAATTTTATGACATTTAAATGTGAAATAGGTAGTAAAATATAGTTGCACATTTTCTACTGTATAATGTTCTTAGAAGATCCTACTGACCCAGCTAAGTGGCACAGTGGATAAAACCAGACCTGGAATCAGGAAGACTCATTTTCCTGAATTCATATCTGACCTCATACATTTACTACTATCTGTGTGACCCTAGGCAAGTTACTTAACCACATTTACCACAGTTTCCTCAACTTTAAAATGAGCTGGAGAAGGAAATAGGAAACCGCTCTTATGTCTTTGCCAATAAAACACCATATTGGGGTCACAAAGAGTTGAACACAACTGAAACAACTGAACAACAAATTCAAAACTAACCCAGAATAACACAGTGAATAGAAATTTGGCCTCAGAACTAGGAAGATCTGAATTCAGGACACTTCTGGTTAGGAGAGGGCAGGCTTCAGAACTCAAACTTTAAGGTAGCATAACTGAGGGCTCTTTCTCTTGATCCTATATCAAGAATTCTGTCATATCTGAAAGATCCTAGCAGTGCTTCATTCACAGATTTATGATGAGCCAGAATTTACAGGGAGCAGATACAGCAAGCTATGAATAGAATAACATTCTGAATAGAGCAGGCCCAGCAAGTCCAACAGAATACACCCAGTAAAATATCTTGACTAGGGAAAAGTACCATGAGTATTTTACAAGAGGACATGAGGGCATAAGTAACACTCCAGTAATACATATTTCCTCACTCTATGTTTTTCCTAAATGTGTGCCTCTCTACTTTTAAATTCCATCTGGGTTCATTTTTTTACACTGATGCTGAATATGCTGGGGAGAGATTGTGTGCCCTATGTTTATGAGGGAGACATTATTTTTCATATGCTGTCATTTTAGAAAATATCTTTACTGTGAGTTAATTGCATCCTCTGACTTTTGAATGATAAATACATTGATGGGGACTTTATAGTTTTAGGAGTGAAAATCTATGGCCTGTCTTGAAACTGGCTAAGTCCTTGGCATTTATGAGACTAAATTGGTGAGGTAGAGGTAGACCAAAAGGAGACTA
The DNA here is from genome assembly GCF_028583685.1 of Petaurus breviceps papuanus. Taxonomy (NCBI): domain Eukaryota; kingdom Metazoa; phylum Chordata; class Mammalia; order Diprotodontia; family Petauridae; genus Petaurus; species Petaurus breviceps. The sequence continues at coordinate 2,696,581 of NW_027187278.1, read as the reverse complement.
GAAAGATAATACCAAAGAGTCATATATTTCAAATATTTTATTTAATCTAAAGGTACTGTTTGTTCCTTATTCTTAAAAAAAATTCAAGGAAACTACACAGTTATTCGTATAAGTAATCTAAGTGTTGCTTGATACCTCTCATATTCAGTGATCTTTTTATTTTGTTGTTGACCTTCATAAAATTTAGCTTTAAAATAACTCAGATTAGTAGTCGAGTCTTCTACTCTACATATTTTCTTTGATTTGCATTCAGCTCAAAGAGGCATTAACAAGTGTATCACCATATGGAATTTTTCTACTCAGATAAAACTCTAAATATCTTTTTAATGAACTACCTAGTTTAGCATCGCCAATTCTATGTTGCTCTAAACTTTGGCAAAATTAGAGACATTTGAGAATGTGATGATGATAATGATGATGTTCCTGAATTAAGCAAATCATTATAACATGTAAGTTTAGTTTACATTTAAAAAATCATTCTTAGCAGTACTGTTCTTTTCTTCTTCATTGCCTATTACCTCCCTGTGAAGGTCCAACCTACTTCTTAAGAATTATTTTATAGAATGGTGTTCACACTGTAAAAAATTCATGTTTAAAATTGTTTAGTAATTTAGTAATATCTTGCATTTAAATGCATGTGCTTTACACACACACACACACACACACACAAACACACATGTTGTCTCCTCCTACAGAATATAAGGTCCTTAATGTCAAGGATGATTTCTTTCCTGCTTTTTTCCCTTTCTTATTTTCACCTCCCCTCTCCCCCCCTCCCCCAAGTGATTAGAACAGTGCATTTAAAAACCAGTTGATTAATTAAAGTTTAAGTAAAAATTTCTGGAGTGAAAAACAGACTTAGCAAACAACAGGTGCAGGGAATTTCTATAAAAAAAGGTTCAAGAAATCACAAATACACCCACCCCCATTCTAGGCTTAGTGGAAGAGATTGAATGTCACAAGTCTAAAGAAAACACTGTGGAATGTAATGGGGAACAAGAAAATAGAGACTTTGGGAATATTACTCAAAAGAGTAATCACTGGTAGGACAAACTAGGCTAATTGATACCAATTTGATTTTGCCTTCAAGAGCCTTGCTTTGTTGCATTTGAAATTAAGAGCATTTCTATATTCCTCATAGAATCTGTATACCATAATTTAATTAATCAACAAGTATATGTGTATGTGTGTATCTATATCTAGAAAGAGAGAGACAGAAAGAGAGAGAGAGAGAGAGAGGGAGCACACCTACTATTTGCTAAACACTATTTATTCTAGGGGTTGTATTTACAAAGGCAAAGATGAAATAATCCCTTCCCTCAAGAAGCTTATATTTTATTATGGGAGATGACATGTGTGTGTGTCAAGAAATGAACATTACGCTACATGCTAAAAGCAGGTCTGTAAATAATGTCCTATGAACCATGAACTAAGTTTTCCTGGCTATTTCTTGGAAAATGTGTTCCCTTCCCTAAATTTTGTCACTTTGGAAGGAAGCAGTAAACCCTTTCTAATCCCAGTTTTTTCCACTGTATGAAGGCTCATATTGGAGGGAGATTGCATCAGAGTTGTATCCTATAAGATTGGACAACATGCCAAGAATAGTAACCCACTCAGTCAACCTAAAAAAAGGAGTGTGACTGCCTACTGCTTCTTTCTTCCTTTCCTTCTCTCATCTGGCAAGAAGTTCTCCATAGCTAAATTTTACATGTAAGAATTAGAAGGGACAGCACCCATTCTAGTGTCATGATTTCTACAATCAAATGATAGCTAAAATAAAGACTCAGCTAGAAAACAAAAGGAAGTCTTGGCCTAAGGGATACTGACTGCTTTTTGTGATTCGTGTTTTCACTCCTTAACGTGGGATATTAAATAGCAGTTCTGAGATGTGAGTGTCTTAAACAGTCATAATTATGAGTTAAAGAGGTCTGGGTCTCTCATTCAGAGTTGAATGGCAACAGTAGTTTCTGAATTAAAGTGAATTACCACAAAACAACAATATAAGCCTATGCCCTAGCCTGGCTTACCAGAATACTTGTGTTTGAAGGGAATTGTTTGAATAATCCAAACCAGTCAACAAATTTCACTTGTGTCCCTGTACTTTCTGGGATCAAATTAAAATTCTATAGATCATATTCAAATACCTTATAAATCTGACCACCTAACTTTTCCAGTCTTTTTTACCTTATGCCCCATGCACAGGTACTTTGTGATTCAGTAACATTCACCATCTTGCTATTCCTTGAACAAGTCACTCCATATAAATTAATTTTTTTTTGAAAGACTATTAATTCCCTCAATGACAACTTCTCAATTTTGGTGTCAGAATATCATTGAAGTCTAATAACTATTCCCTTTATTTTACAAAGAGTGATTGGTTTAGGCATAGACTTCCTTCAGTAATTATCAAGTTTTAATAAATTAAACATTTAATACCTAAGTATAGTTTGAACATCATTATGTGAAACAGTCATCCCATTTGGCAACCACGTTCTTTAGTTCCAACCTGAACTATTAATATTTCTACTATTTGAGTGTTAACCCAAATAGGTAGTATAAGTAGGAGTAATCTTGTTTGACTTTTTTTTTTCAGTTTTGTCCCAGGAAACAGGCAATGAATGGAGCATTGGACCTGAAGTCTAGAACACCTAAGTTCAAATGTGACCCAGGGAGTAGTCTTTATTTGTCTGTTTCCTCAACTATAAAATAAGGATAGCGCTAGCACCTATGTTAAAAGATTTTTTTGTGAGATCAAAAGAGATATTTGTTAAAGTGATTAGCCCAATGCCTGGCATATAATAGGAACTATATAAATATTTGTTCTCTTCCCTTGTTATGTTTATCTTTCTACCTGTATTTATGATAGAGTTCAAGTTTTTCCATTCATGACATTTTTACTTAGCTTCCTAATTATGTGCAAGATATTCTCAAGATTCTTAGTCATAAACTGCCAAGTAGCTAATATTTATGTATTGGTTTGGTAGAAACAATTAATTATATTACATATATATACAAGAATTATATTATCATGGTCCTTTAAATATATGTTGATTATATAGAATGGGGGATACTTCAATATTTGCCTCTGTGGTTACTACATCCACTGATAAATCAGTCCCAATCAATTAATCAAGCATTTATTAAACATTCACTATGTTCCAGGCACCACACTAAGTGCTAGAGATATGAAGGCAGGCAAAGGTGGTATCTGCTTTAAAGGAGCTTATATTCCAATGTTAGATACAAACTGTAAATAAATAGGTGCATAAAAGCTATATATGATTAAATTGAAGGTAATATTAGAGCTTCAGGCTTTAACAGCTGAGGGTACCAAAAAAGGCATCTGGTAGAATTTGCAAATGGACCCGAGTTCTGGTTGAAGCCTAGGGTTCTAAAAGGTGGAGGTAAGGAGGGAGAATATTCCAGGCATGTTAGAGGGTCAGTACAAAGGCATGGAGATGTGAGATGAGGTATCATATATGAGGAAAAGTAAATAGGCAAGTACAGCTTGATGGTAGAGCACATGGTGATGAATAAAGAGTAAGAAAACTTAATTGAAAAGGTAAAGGCTTCTACTATCCTCTGTAAGAGGTTCATGGTCTATGCACATTGTTGTAAGTGAAAAAATCAACACCAGTGGTTAACCGGATAACAGAACTCTCCAAATTCAGCTGTTATCCCTCAACAGAAATTAAGAGTCCATCACTGGTCACTCACTTTAAATCATTCCATATTGACCAGATCTCCAGGAAATTGCATTTTTGAGGCATCACCTTAAAGAGCACAGTAAAATGTGAGAATTCAGAGACTTAAATGTGATCAAATAAAGAGAATAAAAAAGGCATTGTCATCTCCTTAGAAGTAAAGAAAATCAATGAGTTTCATCATCCAAACTAGTAGGATTTTCAAATTCCCGGTATCATATGAGAAGAGTAGATCATAAAAGTTAAATGCCAAGGGGAAAATATGAACCTGTGAAAATGTTCAAATGTCCATAAAATGTTCACTGCTTTCATTTTCTTCTCTCTGATTCCCCCTCTTCAATTTACCTTTTCATTTGGCTCACAGTCCTGCATATCTTTGAAACTTTATTTTAAAAGGTAATAGAAAAAAGAGGAATATATTACATTACTGTTAACTCCACCACCTGGATTCCTGGATTCCCTAGTCACAAAGTTATTTGCATGGTCATGAGAGACTATGACTTTTCCTGATACTTCTAAGATAGAAAGAAAAGATTCATCACAGAAATAGAAGTGTGCCATCCTCTTAGGACCTATTGAATTTCTCAGTTCTATTCCTCTTTCAAGTTAATATCAAATCACAAATTCCCGAGTGGTTAATATTGCATTATAGTACAAACAGGGCTAATGTGCTCTCATGCAGACAATCTGAGGAATATTCTTCAAGGAGTTCATTATAAAAATAGAAACAGATCACCTGCAAGGCAACTGAATAATTTCCCCCTACCTTGCTATTTGAACTTAAAAAAAAAAGAAAAAACTGATTCAAGAATCTAAATCTTCTCTTTTGTATAGATTATTTCTATTTAAATCATTCTAAAGTAATGACCAACAATAGTATTACTAACCAGGTATTTTTTTTTAATGATAAAAGTGATTTGGAAATAGGGTGAAGGTAGGACATAGAGCTTTAGGAAAAAAAATCTAAGAAGAAAATACTTTCAAAGAACTCCATTCTCATGAGACCTAAGTAGAGGTTAAGGGACTCAGCATAAATTAAATATATTAAAACATATTACTGATAAAAAGTAATATATTAATAATTCCTTTAATGGGTCAGAAATCTCACTTTAAAGCAATAATTAAGAATTAGAAAACCCCTCCAAACTTTAATCTTAAATATAAAACACTTGTAATTAGATTATGAAGGTGCTCTACGATTGTATTATTTAATTGGTGTGAGCAGTTCCATAACAGCTACTTTATAAGATAGTTTTCTGAATTATTGTTACCAAAAATGTCAGCAGTTGGGAGCCAATTGCCTGGTGATAAGCCTCTATAAATTTAGTTAAACTGGACTTCAGCCAACAGATACATAGCCTGTCACCATGCCCGTAATCAAAGACTTGTTAGCTTTGTGGGTAGGAGTTGAAAAAAAACTTGAGTTCTACAAGGAGAGTTCAAGAACCTAGGGTTATGAGACACCAGGGTAGGATTTTATTGGAGTATTGTGAAAGGTTGAATCTAACAATAAATTTTTTAATTATAAATCCTTTATTCTCTCTGTTAGAATAGTGTTTCCTTTTTTAATATATTACAATGATGCTTTCCCACATATGCTTGTTTTGGAAACCTATTTACTGAGAGAAGTTGGGCATGTCTCTGTCTGTCTGTCTGTCTCTCTCTGTCTCTCTCTTTGTCTCTCTCTGTCTCTCCACAAAGCATCTGAAGCTCTGGGATGGGGGGGGGGGGGCAGGAAACTCCTTCAATAGTACAGTTTTGAAACATTCAAACATTTTATTTGGATAAGAATGTTAAATTTCCTAATCTACAGCAATGATTGGATCACCTGGAGCTTAAAAAGCTGATCTGGCTAATTTAACCCCTTTCAAGGCAAATGTTTCAGTAATATTCCTTTTCCTTATAAGATTAGCATTCTTCTTTTTCCCCCATGGTTTGCATTTTACCATTTAAAAAATATGTTTATTTCCTACTTTGTTTCCTTTCTCTAGCTTCCTTCATCTTCCTGCCACCCTTAAAACCTCCCAAAACACACAATTCATTATAGTATAATTATAGCTTTTAAATATTTATGTTCATATTTATGTCGATAAAATACTACTTATGGTTTAAGTGTGTTAATCAACCAGACATTGGATTTATTCTTGGTAGAGGTGGTGGTGGTGCTTTGAGTATTTAGGGGTAAACTTTAGAAGTTAGGAGATATGGTCTACAAATGAATTTGTGTAATTGCCACCATCACACATTATTCTTGGCACTCTTCATTTAGAAATACAAATTTTATTTCACTACAAGCATAAGTTCAATTTTAGTTCAACTTTCATAGTTATTACTTCTGCTGCCAGGAAAGTTGGTGAAAAAAATCATAAATGTTATCTGCTCTACTAACTTGAACCCATAGTTCACCAAAATGAGCCTTTTCAAGTTTTCTTAAAGAGTTTATTTTTAAACACTGTAAAGAAAGCTTAACCTCTTCCTAGTTCTACCAAGATTGACCAAGGGCATATATTTAGTACAGAACAAATTGCTTTAAAAGAACAGATTTGAGTACAATAAGATTCTAGAGAAAGGTATTGCTATGGCAGTTATTTAAGGACAGTGAAGCAAAATGAAATAGTAAGAATTTATGGTTTTCTGTGTAGGTGCTTTGCTCAAATCCTCTCAGTCCTGTAGAAGCAAGATTGAGTCACTGCTTTTGCTGTTTTATGTGTCAGGTAAAACATAGCAGGGGGTGAAATGAATTCATCTTTTTGTCTTCAAGTAAACTGAAAGCAATTTCAGTCTTCCCATGTGGTCACTTGAGGTGCTTGTCATGTTCAAGCTAATGATATCAGGCACCCTCAGGTTGTTTAAGTATTCATGAAGTAATTAAATTCTCATTAACATATAAATAAAAGAAAACTGAAAACAAGTTTAGCAGGCACCTAACATCTGTTCTAATGCTTTTAAGTATTAAAATGTGCCACACACAGAAGGAAAAGTGCATTCTGTTCAGGGAAGTATTTTGCATAGATTATTTATAGAAAGTGTAATTAAACTGATTTGGCATATTAAAGAAAGTTAAAGGCAGAACATTATTTAGGTAGTTTGTTGGTCTCTGTCACCCAAATAAGGAATTAAACATAGGAATGGGAGAAGTAAAATTAGTTTGTGTTGGTTTTGTGATTCAGAAAAAATTACAGGAATAATTGAAAATCCATTCCTTCCAGAAGTAGGCAGGTTAAAAATCTGTTTCTATAGGCAAACTTCCAGTTTTGCAGCTGTAACCCACAGGCCCTTCCATTTTGAGTCATAAAATGATTCAAATGCTTTGGCCAAACAATTCCACTCACTTATGATCCATGAATTAACCTAATTCACATCAATCCAGTAATTATTTTCTCTGGTATCTGGTATATTGTTTAATATACAGTTTGACTTCATGGGAAACCCTATATACAGAAAAGCACCTGACCTTTCTCAGTTAATCTATCCAAGGTATGAAATGCAACACAAATATTGCATTCGTTCCTGCCATACTATGCACATATTGTGACTTCCTGTTCAGAAAACTAGGAAAACTTCGTCATATAGTATTTTTCACTTTCATTCTTGTTATGCCAAGAAAAATTAAATCTTTGTGAATCATTTAGTTAAAAATCTGAAAATGAAACCAAAGAAAAACTTTCAAATAATTTGAAATACTTTGCCCAATCCAAAATGAGGTAATAAAAATAAATTTCCTTTCAATGTTTCTGAAAAAAACTTCATCAAATTCCTTTAAAAGCTATACTCTCTATCTATTCATGGATTCCTTTTTTCTTTCTATTAGTTACAACCTCATTATTGTTTCTGAATTTATGAAAGTTTACATTATTAGGAAAGCTGTCCCATTTATGCCATAAGTGACATATTCACTTACATGATTTATGAGTCTTCATGTGGGTCTTGGCTCTCCCATTAATATTAATATGTACATCATTGAAAATGTTACTGGAGCACACATTGAGATAAATTTTAATCTTGTTTGTCTGAAAAGCCCTAACTACCTTTTCCATCCAAATTATGCATTAAGGTGCTTATTCTTCTAAAAGGCCATGTAAGGGAGGAGGTGCTAGGTATGAGACATGCTCAGATTGGGTTTAGGAAAGGAGAAGATAGAAAAAAAGAAAACACTAAAAAAGCCCAAGTTCTAACTTTCTTTTATCACCTTTGAAGAAAAAAAAGTTGGCTGAATGAGACTGAAGCCAGCTACATACAACATAGTCTGATATTTTAAGCACATCTATGGTTACTAAAGTTTATGAGTACCTGACTTTCATTGATCTCACTGTGACTGAATTCTATGTGGAATTTTATAAAACCCAGTTATGAATACCTTGCTAACATTAATGTATTCCAAACATAGGTTATAATCATTATTTTTTAAATGTTTCTTCCTTTTCCTTAAACCCATGAATTTTATATTAATCACAACTATGAAGAGCCAAGAACTAAGGAAGCAAAGAATTGGATGTACCACAAAATAAAACTAACAAGATTGGTGATTAAGATATCACTGAAAGGTACCTGCCAGTTTAGATATACTTAGGTGATAGTCATGTGACATCAAAATAGTGGATGAGAAATACTGAACTCAATCAATCATGCAAGGTCATAGGATTATAGGATCATAGGATTAGAGATGACTCAATGTGGTTTAGCTGGAAGGGAAATAGATGAAACTGACTTTCAGGTTTATTCTAACTGGATGATTTTACCATATCAAGAAATGTTTTAGAACAATTTCCTAGGATATCAACAAACATCTAAGAGAAAATTAATTACAGAAAAATGATATTGTTTCTTAAACAAGAAAGCCTGAGCTTTTTTTTCTTTTGCTTTCTTTGAATATTGAGAAATGTTACATGTTGCTTTGTATACAACTCAATGAAAGTAATATTATTGTTAAAGTCAAAAGGTCCTTGTCCTCTAGAGTTTAACAATCTGGAAGAACTGTCTCTCATATTTTAAAGTAGCTCCTGGATTCAGAATTTTCAGTAAAGTCTCAATTTCTAAATGGTAAGAGCAGTCAAGGATAGTGTGTGTGTGTGTGTGTGTGTGTGTGTGTGTGTGTCCATGTTGTTTTTATAGGGGACTTTGCTTACTTGCTATTATTTGGATCCAGGAACAGGAAAGGGTAGATAACATCAAGGATGTGCAACTACCTGGAGACTGAATAAAATAGGGCATTCCAAATGTATACCACAGCTACCAAATTGAAGCTAGAATCATAGAATATCAGGATGTCAGAGCTCTTTTGATCTAATCTGAAACTGAAGAGGAAAAATCTATTAGCATTTCTGATTAATGACCATGCATTCTGTGCTGGAGGAACACCTGTAATGTGTTATGTCTTCTTAAAGCAACTCATTCTATTTTTTTTTCAACTCTAACTTTTAGGAAGTTTTTTTTTTAATCTTCAAATCCAGCATAATTATGACTCTCTGCAACTTCCATATGTTATTGCTAGTTTTGCCTTATGGAGCCAAGCTAAAATAAGGGAAGCTTTTTGGGTTGCCTTATTACACGGTTAGCTCATATTGAGCTATCAAACCCCTAACACTCGCAGGTCCTTTTAGATGAACTGTTAATCCATATTTAATCAATTCCATAATTGTCTATTTGTTTCTTTTGTTGTTTTGACTCAGGTGTAGGATGTTATTCCATTGTATTCATTATTTAATAGAATAAAATCAGGATTAAGAGTTGGGAGGCCTAGACTATGTTTAGCACTTTGCCACTTACTTGCTTTGTGATTATGGAAAGGTCAAGACTTCTTTATCTTAAATCTAAATTGGCAAAATAAGAGAGCTCTCTATACCATGCTATCTCTATAGTGTGTGCCTGTACCCTAGTTTATCCTTGTAGGAACCTTGAATGGTACCTACAAGTACTCTTGGTTCTGATGGGGTCATGTTTGTCTTATCTGTTTTGGATCAAGGCATCCATTATACTTTATGGACATCTCCATACAATGTCGCTTTGTAATGGTTTTTAATCTTCTTTTTATGTTGTTTTCCCCCATTAGAATGTAAATTCCTTGAGGTCAGGGACTGTCTATCTTGTATTTATAACTTCAACTATTGGCATAGTGGCTGTCATTTAGTGAACACTTACTAATTCTCTCTAATCACTTCATCTATTCTCTATCAATTTTTAGCATTAAAATTTTATGGCATTCCAAGTTATAGTTACGTTTCCTACTTCTGATTTTTATGGCAACTATATTTTGTACCATATGATATAAATTATATTCTGCTATCTATAATTATCTGATTATTATATTCAGCTTACAACTAAATTGTAAGGTCTTCAAAGGGAGACGAGTCTTTTACTATTATTTTTTTATGAATTTCCCTTAGAAACCATGCTTGTAACATGTGGCAAGTGCTTTTCACATGCTTTCTGATGATAACGGTCGTAGTGGCAGTGATGATAATGATAAAGATAACCAATTTATTATTGACACATATATTGAAGGTTAATGCCAGTAAGGTTTATCTGTGAATTAGTTATTCCAAATTCTTCTTTGGTAAGACAAAAATGGATTCTTTTTTAAAATAGTGTTTTATTTTTTCCAATTACATGTAAAAATAATTTTTAATATTCATTTAAAAAATGAGTTCCAAATTTTCTCTCTTCCTCTAACCCTCCCTTCTCCTAAAAAGGTAAGAATTTTAAATAGGTTATATATGTGCAGTCATGTAAAACATTTCCATATTAGTCATGTTGTAAAAAAAAAAGGAAACAGACCAAAAGGAAAAAAAAACATAAAAAAGATAAAGGAAGTGAAAATGGTATGCTTTGATCTGTATTCAGACTCGATCAGTACTTTTTTTCTAGAAGTAGTTTTTTCCATCATTAATCCTTTGGAATTCTCTTGGATTATTATATTGCCAAGAAGGGCTAAATTATTGACAGATCATTATACAATATTTCTCTTACTGTGTGCAATCTTCTCTTGGTTCTTCTCATTTTTGCTTCAGTTCATGTAAGTCTTTCCAGGTTTTTTTCTGAAACAAAAATAGATTATTAAAGAATCAGACAAAAGAGGGTGATCAAAACAGCTATTTATTGTGTGGAAACAAATTTTTCATTTGGGGACAAAGGTTGTATTATATGTTATAGGGGCCACCCTGTAAATGGTTGTTGATGTAAATGATCCATAGATTTCTAGTACAAAGACAACCAAAGATCAGCAAGTCTATTCCTCCTCAGGGGAATTTTTCTATTCTCCTATGATCATTATTTGCTTTTCTTTGAAAAAAAAAAAACAATAATCACCCACCTTCTGCATATAATTTGTAATTTAAATTCAATGCAATACATATAAGTCATGTGATAGGACAATGTTGAAATAATTCACCAATCTAAAACACAAAATAATTCTGAGTTAGTTCTAATTAACTTTATTCACTTTTCTTTTTCACTTGATAAGTTAGAGTTAAGAAAATGTTCATAGAATTTGAGGAAAAGATTATTTTCTATTTTACCACTAAAATAAAAATCCAAGGCATAAAACTCATCTAAGAAGAATGCATGGAGACCAGTACACCAAAGGGGAAAAGATGAATTTCCTATGGAGCACTCTTTGATTTGGCAGAAATAAATAATTTCATAATTTTTGTTTTAAAAATTCAAAATCTTGGAGTCTCAGTGTCTGCCTTCTCAAAATTCTCTGAGTAAATCTGCATAGTAACATGAACTATAGTCCATGCATGAGCTGAATTCAATCAGAGAATAATGTAAGGGTTTAGTTGTATTAACCTTACTTAATAATGATTTTATACTGATTTTGATTACAGGGCAAGATCTAGTTTTTATGTTACATGCTAAAAGTGCAAAGGTATAAGTACGTGAATTTAATATAATGCAGATTCCCTTTTCCATGCTGTAAATTTAAAATGGATGCAGAATAAAACAAAAATGTTCCTTTTAGGTACCATTAAAGGCAAGTAAAATCTCATCAGAGACCTCATCAAAAGGTCAAATGCTTGTGTCTATAAAAGCAAATTTCAATTATCTGGGACATACTCACAGCAATTGCTGCCACTTTATATATGATCCTTGACTATTCAGATGAAGGAGGAAAAAAAAAACACAACTGTTTTTGTGTGCTTCATTAGACTGCTCTCAAAGTTGAGAACATTTGAATGAGAGAGAGAGAGAGAGAGAGAGAGAGAGAGAGAGAGAGAGATGTTAGATTCATTAACACTTAAAATGTGTATAGTTATGCTTTCCAAGGCTATCTAAGCTGAAAAACATGTATAAGCATAAATATGGCTATGTATATATGTATACGCAGTACACACACACACACAGCAATTGAAAAAAAGTGTGAGGGCAAGTAATTTCATTTTAGCTGTATTTTAAAGTAATAGTTTATTGAAAGTATTTTTAAGTAGCTAAATTTTCATTGAAAGACAGTATGATATGGTAGATAGAAGACTGTCTTTATTGTCTAGAACATCTAGTTTCATGTCTTTCCTCTAACACCATCTTTGTTACCAACTGTATGCCACAACACCACTACCCTTTAAATACCCCTACATGACATAAGCATGCAGAAAATTTACTGGCCTTCATCTTTATAAAATGTTTTCCCACTAAGATTTTCCTGCGCCAATGAAATTATGGTTTTATGGTTAACCAATCACATATTATATTAGTTGTTTTGCTATTATTAATTTCATATTTAGTTTTAATATTGCAAATTATCAGTTTTTATAAAAATAAATTAAATAAAATAGTCTATGATAATTGAACTATTTTAGGAGAGTTTCATTATTTTACAACATAGTACTTCATAAGTAAAAACTTTATCTATTCCTCATTATTGTGCAATTTAATTAAATAATTATCTTATCCTAACAATGAAATAAATGCAAATTCTTTTTTTTAATTTAAATAACTAAATCATAGAGTTCAATTATGCTATCTTTGAATCCTTAGCACTGTTGCAAGTTAGGAATTTTGGAAAATGGGAAAAGATCCTTTATTAACTATAGAATGTTATTTGGTACACTGAAACATGAAAGACTGGACCAAAATTTCTCCAAGGTCTAAGTGACTTCATGATCCTAAATTCATTGATATATATATATATATATATATATATATATAGAGAGAGAGAGAGAGAGAGAGAGAGAGAGTAGACTGCCATATAAGCTAACCATTTGTTTTGCTGATCATCACAATGAAAACTGAACACTTGTATTGAATCAATCATCTGAAAATTAGAATGGTTCATGACTGAAATGAACAGATGGGACCAGGACATGGTCCACTCATTCTGTGCATATAGATGCAGCCTACATCAGCCAGTTGTAGAAGCACACTGACTTTTCAGGCCACTAGGGGACAATTTAGTGCTTATAAAAATATATTGCTATTTAGTCATATTTTCCCACTGGCTAATTATTTGCTGGCTGAAGGTCAGATTCTGTGGAAGCTGTATTAACTCTTCCATTTTCAGACACAATTATAATTTTGCTTTTGTAAAAACAAAAAAACAAACAAAAACTAAGGGGAAAAAGTGCAATGCACAAACCCCAGTGGTCTAAATGTTTAAATAAATTAGGGTTGGCAACTTAAACAGTGAGACCACATGGTTCACTTCGTAATCATATCGCTGATATGCCATTTTAAATAGATAACAATCCAGCTATAGGGTTTTCAGTGACTTCATTTACATAGCAGATTGATGGCACCCCCGGGCACTTAGATCTCTTGTTATTCTTTTATTTTTCTGGTGTGAGAAGATAAAGTTTTTTTAACTGTGGAAAAGTTTAGAGAAGTCATCTTTTACTCTTGATACTCTGGTATGAAAACTCCCCTATCCGGTCTCTGCATCCTTGTATTGTCCAGCTACGGCTAATGCGTTAATACACACTAGAGAGGAAGATTTAGAGATAAAGAATACCAGTTTGATGGCTGACTAGGCCACTAATTACTTTTCATGAAGTCACTCAGTCAAAAATGCTTGTAGAGCTGCTAAAGGATGTAAAACACGAAAATGGAAATACTAATACTAGCTGCTTCCTAAAGTATATGGATTGTGAAGAAAATGAAAAAAATTAGATCTCTTTGTCCAAAACTTTACATGAAAACTATTGATAGTAATTATATTAATGCAGCATTTCTCTGGATTCTAGAGTTTACTTTAAGAATTGAAATCCTTTATTTACAATATTTTTTTTTCTTTTCTTTTTGAGATATACTTGTTTTTGGCCTGGCACATATGCATATATTTAATTGTTTATTTAAATATGTATGTAATTTAAATATGTATTACATGTAGGCATATAATAAATGAAACACTGCACATTGCCTAGGGTACCTAGTTGGCTCAGTGAATAGAGCATCAGGCCTTGAGTGAGGAAGACCTGAGTTCCAACCTCACTTCAGACACTTACTAGCTTTGTGACCTTGGGCAAATCACTTAACCCTATTTTCTTCAATTCCCTCATTGGTTAAATGAGTTAGGGAAGGAAATGGCAAACTATTCTAATATCTTTGCCAAGAAAACTACAAATAGGGTCACAAAGAGTGAGATACGACTGAAAAAACTGAACAACATACTTTTTACCCATTGAAATGTGTTGGATGGGGAAAATCCTCCAATGAGTAATCTTTAATGTGCAATTCTTATATAGAATTATAAGGCACCATTAATATGTGTGATAGGACATATATGTTGGGTTTTTTTCAACTCAATAAGTTATACAGAATTAAGACCTATGATTTTTGGCAAAAGATCTAATTTTGTTTCACCAGAAAAAAAAGATCAATAACTTGGGAAATTCATGAATTTTCATCTTTTGTGAAAATCATTAATTATTATGGAAGAAATTATACATTCATAATGTACTTACATATTAATTAAACTTAGCCACATATATTGAAATCCAATAAAATTTCCTTCATTATACAATAAAATTAAGAATTAATATAAACATGGCAAACTACACTATTTTTCTTTATATTTTTAAGAGATTTATAGAAAAAAATAAAATCAAAGTCATTTTTTTATAATCATCTATGACAGAAAACAAGTATTTTTTTTTCCTTTTTGGAGGAGGAAGGCAGGGCAATTGGGGTCAAGTGACTTGCCTAAGGTCACATGGCTAGTTTTTTTGGGGTGTTAAGTGTCTGAGGTCATATTTGAGCTCAGGTCCTCCTGATTTCAGGGCTGGTGCTCTATTCACTGCGCCTCCTAGCCACCCCAGAAAGCAAGTCTTTAATGATTCTTTTATAAATCCAAAGTATGCCAAAATACAGTTTCGTAGTACTGATCTACAATAACAATATTTTAAAAACAAATAACTTTGAGAGGTGTAAGAATTATAATCCATGGTCAATGTATTAAAGATTTAAACTTCACTAAGACATTTTGACATCTTGTGTAAATATTTAAATATTAATTCACATTCAAAGCAATTCAGCAATTGCTTATTTGACCACTGTAGGCTTCAAGGCCCAGAACAATACACTATGGATGTGAGATAGATATACTACATGCTCAGATCTTTCCAGAGAATTTTTCACCCTAGGTTTCTAGAGAGGTCAGTAAGAATCTCACCCATTACTGGGATCTGCCAACTGGGGATCAAATTACTTGACTAGAAACACTAAAAAAAAAATTATTAGCACTCTCAGGAAGACTACTCACAGATAATACCTTCGGGACCTTAAACTTCAGTTTTAGTTTTTATAATTTTTCAGACACATGAAGTGTATATAGCTAATGCTTAGAATTCTGTAGCAGTTTAGGATAAATAAGATTCTAATATGGAATTTGTCATGTCATCCATAACTTCTATGTTAGTATGTTTCATTATTAGTCCTCTGTAATTCTGAATGGTCAGGGGAGGCTAGGTGGCACAGTGAACAGAGCACCGGCCCTGGAGTCAGGAGGACCTGAGTTCAAATCCGACCTCAGACACTTTACACTTACAGCCATGTGACCTGGGGCAAGTCACTTAACTCTAAGTGCTCTCCAAAAAGGAAAAACAGTAAAATAAATTAAAAAATAAATAATTATGAATGGTCAGTGATTGATCATAGTTCCCACAGCTTTCAAACTTAGCTGTTTTTAAATTGTATAAATGGACCTTCTTGTCTTCCACATTTCATTCTTTATCAGTTTATAAAAGCCTTCAAAATTCATTTTATATAATATGATGCTTTAATATAAAATTTTCTCCTGGTTTTGCTCACTTCAATCTCTAATTTGTTTTTGTTTTTGAAATTGTCTATTTCCTCACTGTATAAGCACGGAAGTTGTCCATCATATTCATATACCACAACTTGTTCAGTCATTTTTTAATTGACAGGTATCCCCTTAGTACTTAGATTGTTGTCTTGATGAAAAAAAAAAGCTTTTATGAATATATTTTTATACACACAAGACCTTTTTGTTTCTTTATTTAATCTCTTTTGGCTTTGGAACCAACAGTGCTTTGATTTGGGTCAAAGATCATTTACCATTTTGTAACTCTTTACATATAATTGCAAGTTGCTTTCCATAATATTTGTACTCTTTCACAGGAATGAAGGCGGGAAATCTGCATTTCTTAAATGACTATGATATGTCAGACATAGTTCTAAGCACTTTAAAAATATTATCTCATTTAATTATGGCAACAGTCATTTCTTTAAAGTAAATGCTATTATGCTCTTCATTTTATAGATGGGAAAACTGAGGCAAATAGGGATTAAATTATTTGTCCAAGGTCACAATCTAATAAATTTCTGAGATCATATTTGCTCTTAGGTTTTTCTGACTCCAGGCCTTGAAGTATGTCCACTTGGAGTCAGGAAGACCTGAATTCAAATACAACTTCACATACTTAATAATAATATCTTTTTGCCTTAATTGATTGAAGAGGGAAATGACAAATCACTCCTATATCTTTGTGAAGAAAACCCCATGAACTCCATGGGGTCATGGAGAGTTGGACACAGATGAATGCTTGAAAAACAGTAAGATTGTTTGTACAAAGGTATTTCGTGTTCTGCCTTTATATACAATCTTAATGTGAAGTCAATATTTCAATGTTTGTTGGCTCTTCTATTCTTTAGACAACTCTTTTTTCTTCTGGTAAGCTGTGAATTGCTGATGTAATTCCTTATTTCTTACCAGATCAATCAACAATTATTTAGTAAAAGATTACAGCAGAGTAGCAAATTTGTTAAATGTTGGAGCAAAAATCTATACTTCTCTCAACAGACAACAAGAACTAATGAAAATTTGTCTCATAACTCCAGGATAACTAGAAATCAAAATGAAATTGGGTTCTAGAACTGGTTCTAGAAAATCAAGAAATTAGTTTACCTTATTTTATAGATTTATGCCACCTACAAATTTACTCATTAAGAAGATATGGTTGACTCTTAGGGATAATTGACAAGACAGAAAGGAATATCCTATATATACTAACATGTTCACAGCAATGTTTTCTTTTTGACAGCATAAGTCTGGAAATAGTTTTTGGGCAGTTGCCCATTGATGGGTGGATAGTTTTAAAAAAAATGTGGTACATGAATGTAATGGAATATTGCTGTATCTTAAGAAATTAGGAATATAAAGAATTCAGATCATGTTGAAAAGACTGATATGAAGTAATGCAAAATAAATAGAACAATGAGAACAATAAATTAAAATTGAAATATGAATAAATATAGTGACCAAGCTTGACCCTACAGAGAAGTGGTAAAAATTGACTTCTCTTCTCTCATTATATAAGTGGGGCATTATGAAGGTGGAATTTTTTTTACATTGTTGGGCATGGCATAAGTGGAATATGTGCTAGTTTTGTTAAACTGTTATCTTTTTTTCCTTTTTTAATGTTTGTTATGAGAAAAGGTAAGGGAAGGGGGCCATGTTCATAAATGAATGTGACAAGAGAAAAAAGGCTTAAATATATGTGCTCATGCATATATAAATATGTACATACATATATGCATGTATGGAAATATACCTTTGCATATAGAAGTAGATACATTTGTATATATACATATATATGCTGTGGTTGATTACATACATTTTAAAAATGTCAACTGTCTTTACATATTTTATAAGTAAGACAAGTCATATAAGATGATCCTTTAAAATTTAGCCAGATTTGTTGATGCTGCATATTGTGATAACACCTGACATTAAAGAGATGGCCACATTTTGGCAGCTGCTGTTTTTAAGTGTTTTGTAGCAAGTGATTATGCAACATGTGCATTTATCTTCATATTACAAAGACCATTTATTTGTAAATCACCGAACATTGCATCTCATTTGCATCTTTTGGTAAAACAATAGTTATGTTTTCTTCTTATAAATTATACATTCTTATGCATGTATAAGTTTTCAAAAATCTAGGTTCTTTGTAATTGCACAGTTGTAAAATTGATGAAGGAAAACTGTGATAATTGTTTAGTGCTTTTAATTTTTTAAAAAGAGCTATGCTTTTTTCAGTGTGGGTTCTCCTACTGCAAATCAAAACTCTTCTATGACTTCATGAGTTGCTGTGGGTTGAAAGTTTGTCCCCTTAGGGCTAACATTTGAGGGATATACTTCCCAAGCCCAGGTAGGCTGCTTCTCAGATAACAGACATGGAGTATTTCACTGTGTCTATATATATTTTCTTACCATTTGGGTAAAATTTTCCAGATCTTATGTTTTTAATGATAGTAAAAATTATAATCTAATGCTATACAAGCACATTCACATTTTTTTCTCTTTCATTTTTGAGAATATTAGCTCTTTCTAGGCCAATTGAATCTCAAGAATTTCTAGAGAATTTAGTTCTATGTGGAATAAATAGAATTCTCCAAGTCTGAGAAAAAGAGAACCCCCTACCATGGGGAGAATGGTTAGAGAGAGTAAGCTTTTTCAGTTCTCCATTCTCCAACTCTTCAAAACATTCTTTATCAGTACACAACCTCATCTGTTTACCTCTTATTAGAGGATGAAAATGTTAACATTGGGGCAGCTAGGTGGCACAGTGAATAGAACACCAGCCCTGAAGTCAGGAGGACCTGATTTCAAATCCGGCCTCAGCACTTGACACTTGTAACTGTGTGACCTTGGGGAAGTCAACCCCAATTGCTTTGCCTTCCCCCCTCAAAAACAAAATAAACAAAAGAACAAAAAAAAGATCATATTACTTGCAAAGTTTACCACTTCTACCTCTTTTTTTACCCTTTTTAAAATCTTTTTTTTCTCCAAGAGACTTTTCGATCAAACATTCCATTTAACCAAGTGTAATCTAAATTAATTCAATTTAACAAACATGTGTTAAGCATGTTCAATGTTTAAAATACTGTATTAGGTTTGGATATAGAATAGATATAGACTATATAGATATAGACTATAGAATAGTCTATGTATCCAAGGGCTTATATTGAAAGATGCAACAAGTAAACAGGTAAGCAAATGCACAATAATTTGGAGAATGATTGAGCACTAACTACTTGAAAGATGCTGAAATGTTAGCTGTATGATATGGCACCTGAAATGAGTGTAGAAGGAATTCATGGATGATATGATAAGAGGCAGAAAGGAGAAGGTAATTCTCTTCCAGACATAGCAGTCTCTGTAGTGTTTTCTTTTATCTTGAGATCTTTGTCTCAACCTGTAAACTTCCTAAGCAGAGCCTACATTCAACATCCCTCTCCCTCCCCCATTCTATTAAAAAAATCTTCTCTGCACCTTGGACCTTTCCCCATGATTTTTTCCTAAATGTTCTTCTTTTCAATGACAACTTTTCAGAATAATTATTCTACATTCACTGCCTCTCTACCAAGTCATTTGTTCTTTCAATAAACATTCCACCCCCCCTGTCTTTTATTTCTATAATGGCTGAACGTCTCAAAGATTCTTTCCCAATGATGATCATGAAAGCCAGTACCAAAGTACAAGTGTACCAAAATCTGTACTGGGCTTGGGTATAGAGCAGGCATCCCGCACTTTCTATCCACTGAGGGAAATCTCTCACCTCTGAACCTTGCCATATGTATGGTCAGTCCAGGAGGAGTCTTACCATATAAAGGAAATGTCTTCGGCTGCTAAGTCCATATCTGAACATGGAATTTCCTTACATAAATAACTCCAATTACTTCCTTTTGCCTCTAGAATAAAATATATACCCCCTTCTTTAGATTATAAAGCTTTTCACAATTTTATTCCAACTTTTGAATAAAACGTCATAGGCTATTACCTACTTCCATACCCGCTCTCTGAATTCCAAACAAACTGACTCTTTCTATTATTCACATTGCACTCTATCTCCCATTTCTGTGCATTTACATTGGCTATCTGCCAGGCATGGGATTTATTCCCTCCTTATGTTTCATGGATTTTCTCTCTTCCTTTAATATTTAGGTCAAATGCTTCTGCTTACCTGCTAATGCTCGCCCTCTCTAGCTATGTTGTATTAACTACTTTCTATTTATTTGTAATTTATTTTTATTCCACATATTTTAGATGGGGTCTTTTTGTCTGTTTCATTAGAATGTAAGCTTTTTTGAGTATTAGTTATTGAATTTGCATCTCTAGCACCTAGAAAACTGTATGGAAATAGCTGGTGCTTAAAAAGTCCTACTTAGTTGAAAGATTTATCTACCATTTTGGAGCCCTGGTAGAATGACTTAGAAGCTTAGGTTTGGCTTATGTGTAGAGTTTCCTGAAATTGTGACATCAATGGCAAAATTGTTGGTATACTCTTCCTAGAAGTTGCAATTTAAATCATCGGAAAAGCATTGTGCATGTCTGCTAAATCAGCATTTTACATTTTGCCTTGGCTCTGTCTGCATTGTCTTCTGGTAAATAAGACTAATGGTTACAGTCCTTTCTCTGTTGGTGGCCACCTTCTCTTGTGTAGAAACTTGCCTTATTGCAAGTTAGTTCTGAAGGAGTAATCCATGATATCTGACCTCTCAATCTTATAAGGTTGCCTTAAAAGACTATAATTGATGATCTTGTTATTATCACTCAGTTGCCTATATTAGGGAAGTAAACAAATGGAGGAGGTAGCTTATAACATAAAGACCAGACTCATGATCACCTAAATTGACACATTTGACTACGAGTTTGCCATTTCTCCTGAAGCAAATGTGGACACGAGACAACCCCATTAGAGACAGGATTAATTAGTCCTGACACAATCAGCATTTGGAAGGATAGACCAAGAGAAACTCACTCACTTTTAAGGATCCACTGAGCCAGCTGTTCTTCCTGATCAGTGACCAAAAGGACAGATAATTTCAATGTGCCCAAGGGAAGAGAAGGAAACAAGAATTTATAAAGTGCCTACAACATGTCAAGAGCTATTCAAAGTCCTTTAGAAATCTCTCATTTAATCATCAAAAATAATTTTGTGAGGAAGGTTTTGTTATAATCACATTACAGTAGAGAAAACTAAAGCAAATAGAATTTGTGACATGCCCAGGGTCAGATAATAAGTGTCAAAGGCCAGATTTGAACTCGGGCCTTCCTAGTGCTCTATCTGCTGGGCCACCTAACTGGCCCAGTAGTTCAATTTAGGTGGAAATAAATCCAGTCAAATATCATTTTTTAAAGGCTTTTCTATGTGTCAGGCACTGCACTAAGTTCTAAGCAAGGTAAAAATCACTCCCTGTGCATTCTAATAGGAGAGACAACATGCAAAAACCCATATATGAATATAAAATATATTCAGAGAAATTGGAGGTGATCTCATAACTAAGATATTAGTATGGAGAATCATATATAATTGCTTCTTGAAAAAAGTGGGATTGAGTCTTGAGAGAACCAGGAAATCCTGGAGGCAGAGAAGAGGAGGGAAAACATTCCAAGAATGGGGTCAACCCCTGAAAAATCACAGAATCAAAAGATGGAATATTCTGTTTCAGAAACCATATGTAGCTCACTATTGCTGGACCATAAAGTATTTGGAGGGGAATAATATAGACTGAAAAAGTAAGAAGGAGACAAGTAAGTAAAGGACAGAATGAAGAAAAAAAGTTGTTGCTGTTTTTAAAATACTGGGGCTGTCTGTATAAGCAAAAATAAAGGTTCCCCTGCCTTCATGTAACTTACATTATAATGGAGGAAGGTAATATACAAAAGGGAACTGAAAAGGAAAGTAGGATTGCAGTTCTGAAATTTAGGAGCAGGGCCAGGGGGATAATGAAGTTTGACTGCCCCTCCACAAAATTGAGGCCTCAAAGGAGGGCTATCATGGTAGAGAGATAGTCTAATAAGAGAAACATGAGGGGATGTATATTACAGAAACAGTAACCCGAATACTGAGGGATTTTCGAGGATGAGACAGAAGCTGAGGTATAGTTTTGAAGTCTGAAAAGATAGCAGTAGAATCAGGATGGTAATGGAGACCAGTCTACCTGTGCTACTTTAGGAAAATAGAGGACCCAGCAGAAACTGGTATCAGGGGGAAAAAGGGAGATGGTCTGGTGGAGGGATAGTCAAGAATGACAGGGCTATAGGGATAATCATGTTCTAGTGAATCTGGGAGAGTCTGAAAGCAAACTCAAGAGGTAAATGAATGAAGGGCTGTGAAAGATATTTTACATTTTATTCTGCAGGTAACATGGAGCCGCTGGAGTTGAGTTAGGGGTAACATGTTAAAACCTGGTTTTCATAAAGATCACTTCTGCATTTTGGGTGGGGGATCTACTGAAGTGAAGAAAAATGAGGTAGTGAGATTAACCAGAAAGCTATTGCCATAGTTCAGCCCTGAGGTAATGAGGGCCTCATCCAGGGTAGAGGCTGTATCAGAGGAGAGAAGGATGTATATTCAAAAGCTGTTGCAAATGTATTTTGTTTTTATGTTACAAGGGGAAAAAACTCCATCTAAATTTTCACCTTGAGCACAGCATTACATGTCATTTCATTACATGACATTTAAATCATTTTCCATGTGGTATTTTTTTTTCTTTGAGTTCTGCCAGTTTATGGTGATGGATGGTAAATTTTCTTCATCCACTGTATTTTCTCTGGCATAGTCAGTCTTTTCTTTGTTCAAATGGTAGTTCAGCGTATTCTTTAAAATTAATCAATGTTAAATTTAATATGTACCAGCAAATTAAAATGCAAACAATTTTTTAATATTGTATCTTCAACACATAAAAGAATATTTGGTGATTTGTCTATAAGTTTGTTTTTCATTTATTATAAACAATAATAGTTCTTTAAAAAAACATAATCATGAAGTGATTGTTTTATGATTAAAAATAATCTTCTAGAGTTTAAAATTTTTTAGTTCATAAAATACTCTTGGAGGGACCTTTGTGTCAGGTCTTTCACAGGCATGTTCTTCTTTCATGACAATATAATGAAAAGTGAAAGCATACAATATTGTTGTCCTACCTGTTATTCTATACTTAGTATTGTTTTCTGAGCTACTCAATCTTCAAGACAAGACAAAATGGAATTCTCCAAATATATAGTTGAGCATGAAGTAACAGGAAAAAAAAAGTTGTCTATACAAATTTATCTACTCTGGAAAGCCTGACCTGATGCCTTTTAAAAACTAAAAGTAATTTCCTTTTCTTTTTGATCCTTATAGACAACACCTTCATACTCTCTTTCAGAATTTTAACTTTAGACCACATGTTGCTGTGTTTGATTCATATCACTTATTTCCTTTATGAGATTGTGAAATCTATAAGGGCAATATCTGTATCTTCATCTCCTTTTAAGTTCTTCTAGCACCTAGTCTTATATTTTATCCTAATAGGTACTTGATAAATATATGTTGTGTAATAGGGATCACTGCAACAATAAACTCTAACTCAGCAATAAACCCCTAACCCTTTTGTCCACTTATTCAGAAGTGAGTTGTGTCCTGGTGCCTTACTTGGACTCCGTGTGCTTTCATGCTTAGAGATCTAATGCAGATTCTACCCCATTAACAAGAAAAAGTTATCATTTGAATATTGCAATGGACCATTAGGCAAAAAGCAAAAGCAGCCTGACATCAAGCCATACCACTTTCTGAACACTATTTGGGAGACAGACAGACAGAGAGAGAGACACAGAGAGAGAGAGAGAGAGAGAGAGAGAGAGAGAGAGAGAGAGAGAGA
>NW_027187278.1:2603936-2672767 GCF_028583685.1 Petaurus breviceps papuanus | reverse complement strand
AGAGAGAGAGAGAGAGAGAGAGAGAGAGAGAGAGAGAGAGAGAGAGACAAAGAGACAGAGACAAAGAGACAGAGACAGACAGAGAGAGAGACAGAGAGATAGAGAGAGACAGAGACAGAGAGACAGAGACAGAGACAAAGAGAGACAGAGAAACAGAAAGAGAGAGAGGAGAGAGACAGAGACAGACAGAGACAGAGAGACAGAGACAAAGAAAGAGAGACAGAGAGAGACAGAGAAACAGAGAGAAAGAGAGAGAGGAGAGAGACAGAGACAGAGAAACACAGAGGCAGAGAGAGATAGAGAGAGACACATAATTAGGCAATTGAGTTCCTTTTCCCTGTCTTGACTTTAGGGTAAGATATTAACCATAATCACAGATTTTCATCCCTGGAAGCTTAGTATTAAATAAAGTATTTATATTGGCACTGCAGGTGTTGGCTAATAATGTATTTTTCTTGTTTTTTCAATGATTTCTATTTTAAGCAAAATGTTCTTTTCACTACAGTTTGAGGTCATGTGATAAATCAACTTAGTTTGTGTAAAAAGCAGGCAATTTAATGAGCGTGGGGTTTACAGGCTTCGTTGAGAGAAGTGAAATTCAACCAGGTTTTGAAAATTGACATAACTTAATGGAATTATAATTGAATTAATGAATAATGTGTAGCAAAATACATATAGGATTGAATTAAGTATTTAAATGAAGGACTGTGGTTTGGATTTCATAGTAATATACACAATTAAACTATCTCCACTCACCTTTTTAAAGCTCAGCTAAAGTTTGGTGAAGTGACCTCTTATCTGGCATTTTAGAGCATATGTCATTTTCGAAAATGTATTTCTCAAATTATTTTTAACATTACAATACAACTTTTGTTTTACTTAGTATAAATTTTACTCTAATGATGCCTGGGGAATAAAAAAATCTCTAAGAAGAACCTCAACTGAAGTATGGGATGAACAGGATTAAATATTGGCTTAAAATGATTTTTTATAATTATTCACCATATTTTAATCAATCTAAGCCCTAATATAATGTTAAAGATAATATGTTAAATTAATATTTTATACTAATATAATAATTGTCATATATAATTTAACATATTAATTTATATAAGTATATATAAATTATATAATATATTATTCTATAATATTATTATATTAACATAATATAAATATATTAAATATAATAATTTTGATAATATGAAAATAAAGAGCTAGAATGGAACACCTATGATCATAAATAAGTCCATTTATTTTAGTCATTAAGGATGTGATTTTGTAGCATGCAAGGGAATGAAACTGGCTGTAGACTTGACATTCCTTTGTGGGAAAGACTAAATCTGCAACTACTGTTCAACGAAGGTTATCTAAGTGTGTGCATACACTTTTAAAAACAACAAGAAAATAATATATTTAGTCATCCAGAAAGCAACTCTCATTTTCACTTTGAGCTTTCTAAATGAGTACACAATTCAACATGTTTATTAATGTTATACATTGCTTTTTACTTTTTCATCAATTTTATATTACTCTCTTCATAATTGAAGTCCCAGAATTAGTCTCTGATATATATTTCTAGATAGTTTGGTTCTATCTCTTCACCCCTGCCCCTTTCAATTTTGGACATTGCTACTTCAACATAATCATCTTAATTTTATCCAATATGTCCTTAGGATTCTATAAGCCTCTCTGAAGGCATATTGATTACAATATAAATAGATACTCAGGGTTTCTAATTACCATCATTCCATGGAGTTGAATAATTCTTAAACAAGATATTCCCAGCATATTCAAAGAGTTTCATCATATCTCAGTTCTTTATTTTCGAAAGTGTTAATCTTTCCATATTTCCTTTGGCTAGAAATTCTATCAGTGTTTTATATTTTAAAGAGAAGCAATGAATTTGAGTGAATCCAGTACAAAGCTGAGGCTTTTCATGGAGAAAAAAATGTTCATTGCACTTTTCTGCAAGTACATTAGTTCCCATGGAAACAGATAGAAACTATTCTTTCATAATTTAACATGTTTTAAGTAAGTTTTCATAACTTAGAATTTGTATACTAATAAAAACATGCCTTTGGCTTTCATTTTAGACAACTCTGGCCTGTAAGGCTAAAGAAAATGAAACTTTTTCATAAGTATTCTTTCAAAATTAAAATGTTTGTTCATTAGTGTGAGTTTTATTTCTCAATAATAATAATTTTAAAAAGAACATTCTGTTTTGTGGTTAGCCCTTTAAGGCTGGCTAAGAGCAAATTCACTAGAGTGAGAAACCACCTCATGACTCTTGAACTTTCTTAAGCTAAATCAAATTGTTTTTGGTGATCCCTTGATAACTTTGTCTGACACTCAACACCAGCTGAAGTGGAAAAATGGTGGTTCAAATTCTATAATGCCATAAAGAAGAAATTGGGTCATACTGGCTAAGGTTATTAAGGGCATAATTGAAAGCTGAACAAGAGTAAGGTTTGACTAGTCTGAGGCCTTACTGAGCTGTTAGGTCAATCATATGGTGATAGGGAGCTGTAAAAAAGAGAATGAAATGGGATTTTCAAATTGCAATTGGAGATTTCAACTTTGCTTGCCCAGAGAACTTTCTTAGGACATCTAGTAGAGAGGATTTTTAACATATGACTAGAGAAAGAAATTGAATCCAGGTAGCAGATTGCTTTATAGCATAAACATGTTTCTTTTACTCGATGGCACTAATCTCACTTTTACTCAATTTAATTATGTTAACAAATATTTCTTCCACTAATGTTCTACTTCTAGGCATATGTTGAGAACTGTGTTTAAGCAAAATCACTTTAGCAGAAATGTGTAGAATTAACTGTCATGGAGAGAGGCTTGAGAAAGTGAGACTAATTAGGAGGATGTTGTGATAATTGAGGTGAGATATGTTGAGGGTCTAAACTACAGGAGCAGATAGATGTATGGGTGGAGAGAAAAGGTCAGATGTGAGAGATATTGTGAAAGACAGAAACAGCCAAATTTAGCAAATGGTCAGATATGTACACAGAGGGATTGTGTAAATAATGCTCAAGTTATGAACCTTGGAGACTGGGAAGATGATAGTCCTTTTTATGCATTTAAAAAGGGAATGTTGGAAGAAAGGTAGATTTTAGGGGAGAGTTAATTAATTCCATTTTGGAAATGCTGAGTTAGTTGTCTCAGACATTCTGTTTGGGATATCCACTAGGCAACTGGTGCAGACAGACAGAAGGGAGAGCTGAATATATGTAGTATGCCTATATACAAACATACATATGCATACATACTAGAAATATTCATTTGCATGTATATGTGTTATATGCAACCCATAACTCTGTATTTATATATGCATATACATAAATAAATATATATCATATGTACATGTGTATACTTATGTATGTATGGGGTGTGTATATATATCTATATATGACATGAGATAATAGATAAATGATGGACAGGTAGACTAGTGAATAGATAGACAAACAGATTTGAGTCATCTACATAAAGATGCCTTGTTAAACTAATGGGAGCTTATGAGATTACCAAGAAAGTTAATCAAAAGGGAGAAAAAAAGAAGAAAAATACTTACAATAGAACATTGGAGAGAATTACACATGCATACACACATATGACATAATTTGTATGTATTTCTAAGTCATTTTATAATTAGGAACATAGGATAATAGATGTAGACCTGGAAGGAATCTCAGGGGTCTTTGAGTGCAACTCCAATATTTTACAGAGGAGGAAACTAAGGCCCCAAAAGGTTAAGTGACTTGCTCAACATCACACAGGTAATAAAGTGGATGCAATTAGAATATACAATGTCCATGTACTTCACTGCCTTGTATAAACTTATAGCACCCAGGAATGTGCTTTTCGTGATGTAAATGATAAATAAATGTTTTGGAATGAATATATAATGAATTATTGGTCAATGGGATTCCCATCCTAAACACTCACTGTATACTTTCTCTATTGCCATAATGACTTGTAATGCTTTCCGCTTTAGTATGTGGTTAGGCTATTTTCACCTTCCGACTACTTCTGCCGGATTTGCTCAAACTGAGAGTGATAACTGAAGACACTAGTTGGGCAAAACCTGCTCTGTCTTAGCTAATAGTAAATAAGGCAGTAACTACTATGAGACTGCAAGTAGAGAGAAAAGTACTAGTAAGAGTATAACTGCTATCTCCCTATGTAGGTAAAACCTGGTCACGAAAATGTTACCTCTTTTCTTTGGCTCTGTATACTTTCTCATTCATAGGTAAAGGAAGATTGGAGATGAAATGAACTAGGTTTTGACATTGTGAGTTTCATAAAAGTCAGGAGGGCCTTCAGGGATGCAAGAACAGGCTCCCATTCCAGTTTGCTGGAAGTTGACACAGATGAGGTGATATCGTGCACCCTGAGGAATGACATACTTAACTTAGCCCTTTAATATATTTAATCAAGATGACATATTCTTGTGTCTATAGTATAAAGAGCATTTGGAAATGAACTTTATGAGGCAAATACTTTCTCACAACCACTTTATGATCAAGCCTGTTTTCTTCAGGGACTTAGGTGGGAAAGAGGAGAGTCCCCCTGTCCTCCCCCTATTATTACTTTATTTGTTTCTGTATCTTTTCAAGAAATATCCTTTTTTGTAAAAGCTAGCTGATAATTGGTTAAATGCTATTGGGACACTAATTATGGATTATTGATAGTCTTGTCATAATCAGAATAATAATATTTACATCATATTTTACAAATATTACCTCATTTTATCCTTACAACAGAGATAGGTATGTGAGATAGGTATTTTTATCATTTTCATTTTATTAATGACAAAACTGAAATAGGCAGAGGTTAAATTACTTGTCCAAGGTCACAGAGCTAGCAAGTGTGTGAATCTATAGGCCATAGTTTTGAAAAGAATAATCCCAATTATTCAGACATGCCACTAGAATTCAGAGAGGGTACCAGAGAGGTAATCCAATTTTCCATTGAGAATTATAATTCAGATAAGGACACTTAGAATCCATAGCTAGCATGCTGTATGGGGATCCTATTTGCCAATAAGAATGGAAAGTGGGTATAAAAAAAATCCCAGAATCAGTTTATAGTTAGGCTTCTGTTAGGACCTGAACTGCCTGTCAGAGTGGGAGCTGGCATAAGGACTCCAAGACTTTATAAATAGTATAAATAAATAAGTGGGCAAGTGATAAAAAGTTAGAATATACTTGACCTGATTTGTACAGAACTTATCATATGTCATACTTGGATCTTGAATCACCAGCCATGTTAATAATTCAATGTAGCAAATGTGTTTACTTTCTACCACAAAACATCTTTCTTTTTACTGTGTACATTTTTAGGCAAATGACTGACTTAATAAAAATGGGAAAGAATGTTCTCAGGTTCTAATTCCCCTGTTTTGAGATTATCAATACAGTGCTTCCAGGGTAATTATTTTCATTATATTTCCAGCTACTCTATATAATTAGATGTTGTTATTAGAATTCTTATAGATTAGAATTTAACAATACAGTTTCCTCAAACTGCTACAACTAACTCACAGGCCCTTGGGTAAAAATTTTCCATTGAAACTTTCCATTGTGTCTGATCTGATTTGAATTAGAAATAATGCCATCGAAAAGTGGCATGCTGTATTTCCTATTCCATTTATTGCTTTTAGAAAGGGAGAATCAATAAAATTTCTATGAAGATTCAAAGATAATTTACAGAAATATAATGATAGCTTTTACATAAGGAGTACTTTTAAAAACCATTACACCCTCTAACTATGTTGGAGTGGTATTTTCTGAAGATGTCATAGTAATCCTGTTCACTGAGTGTACTTCTTCATTTTAATCATCTTACCTGAACTTTCACAGTATTCATATTGTCACCTACAGTTTTAACGGCTCATTTATTTTAGAAGTCATAGTGGTTTCCTCTTTTGCATTTCTATCCGAATAGCTATGGAGGCTAATAAAAATTAGTGCAGCAAAAGAAGCAGCTGGCAATGAGTTTATCATTCTCTCTATCTTTCTCTCTCTCCCTCCCTCTCACCTCTCCTCTCTTTTCCTCCCCTCCTCTCTCTCTCTCTCTCTCTCTCTCTCTCTCTCTCTATCTGTCTCTCTCTGTGTCTCTCTCTGTCTCTGTCTCTGTCTGTCTGTCTCTCCCCCTCCCACTCCTCCTTCCCTCACCCTCATTACACTATAGTGTTGCATACTCATTATTCCCAAATCATTGGATAGAAAGAAGAGAGAAGAGTCAAGTGGAGATATTTTGGGGACAAAGACAGCTAGAATGCCAAGAACACATTTTCTAGATCATTTTAGAGGGTTTTTTTTTTGATAAGGTGTCAGGGTTAAGTGTTAAAGGATAAAGGCAAAGCTGTCCTTCAGCTTCCCCAAAACACAGGATGATTAACCCACATTAAAGTCTATTCATTTTTAAATCTTTAGATTTTTGGAAGTGAAGACTATTCACCTCTCAACATATCTCTTCTCCTTACCATTTCTCCTTGTTCTCAAGTGCTGAGTTTTGGTTCAAACTCTTTGTGATGAAGCTACTTTGTTTAGCAACTGAGTACATTCTAAAGAGATTCCCAATTATGTATTTAAGGCCTACAATCCTCTCAATGAAGCCAGATATTGAGATCTTGCCTATATTTCATTTTAATATGACATTTTGATGTATTCCATAGGGAAAAATATTGGAGACCGTGGGGAAATGAAAAGAAACAATCGTCTAAAGGCAGGTACTTAGGAAACAGGGAGCAAAGTCAGAATGAGAGAATAGGGAGATCCTTGGATCCAAAGTCTAAGGGTTTCAGTTTGAATCCAGTGTCTGCCACTTATAACTTGGGGGTAATTTGAATAATTAACAACTTTGGCTTCAGTTTCCTCACTTTAAAATAAGAGTTATAGAATACTATTTGCATTTAACTCCCAACTTTTGATCCTATGACTTCTATTTTAATTTCCTTTTTCCTGGCACTACAAAAAAATGATAAATTTCTCCTAATCTATCAGGTCCTTAAATGCCCATTTCTCTTCCCCCTTTGAGGAAAACTATTAAATTTGATTATTGTGAAGAAATGTATCTGATTAAGTGAAAAAGGTAGAAAATACTATATTCATAAGGCTTATTATTAATTTTACTTAATGTAGAAACAACTAAACAATATATGAGCAATACTTTTCATTTAAGACTATTTAAAACATTAAATTAATCTTTATTGAGCAACTACTAGGAGAATGGAACTTATGGTCAGAGGAAATGTCTGGAACAGAGGAGATGTCAAACATGTTGCCTGGCACCTGTAATATAGCCTGAACCAGATAAAAATATAATTGGAAAATATTTAATAAAATAATCAAAAATATAATAAGACAAAGATAATGTTAATTTATGGTTTTCTAAGTCAATATACAGCTATAGGGATCCTTATGTCTGTTTTTGTGAAGAAAGTTTCTATTTGAGTTTGACACCACTGGTCTATATGGTAAACCTCATTTCACTGAATCTGTGATACTAGCAGTAGTACAGAATGGAACCAAACAGAACTTTTTATCTCATAAATTCTATTCCTAGTGTTTTTCTTTTTTCTTTTTTTTTTTAAAGTAATCGGGGTTAAGTAACTTGCTCAAGGTTACACGGCCAGTTATTTCTGGGTGTGGTGCTAAGTATCTGAGCCTGTATTTGATCCCCAGGTCATCCCTACACTGGAGCTGGTGCTCTTACTCGCTGAGCCACCTGGCCGCCCCCATTCCTGGTGTTTTTCATGAACTGTCATGGATCATTTTCTCTCCATGCTATAATGTTTCATAGAAAGCAAAGTGCAACAATTTAACTGTCCATCATTATTTTTGACTCCCACTAAATAACTGAACCAACTCATTTTCCCATCATATCTGTCCTTGCTAATGTTGCTTCATATAACTTTTTATGGACATCACAGAGTAAAGACTAAAGAATTTACTTCAAAAAAAGAATGCCAGGATAAATTAATACTTATGTTATCAATATGTATTTAAACACATCCAGGAAAATAATTTTTGTTTTGTTAAAGGAACAAGCAATATACCATACTATGATAACACTGGTCTTCTTCTCATTCAATCAGTGCATTTCTCTTTCCTGTTTTCCATATAAATCATAAATATTTTTAATCTTCTCATAGGCAATACAATAATGACCCAAATGAATAAATAACTCTGCCATGATCTCATAATTTTTGGAAGTGTTACCCTGAAGTCATGGATATGTTTGAAATTCTTAGCAACAAAATAGTAACATTATAAGTTATTTTATGAAAAGATTGAAAAAAAAAGAGACAGAGAAGATATTTAATAAAAAAAAAAAAGACAATAAGACCTCAAGTGAGAAATGACCAGGTGCTGAGCAAGGAATTAGTTAGTAAATGGGAAAATAAGGGGTATTTTGAATGACGTTTTGTACAAGGAAACAGCGGACCTTTTTTAGTGGACATAGATGATAATGGGGAGCAAAGACAGCATCAAGGTTGTTATTTCTCAGTTTCGCCAACCTTGCTTCTCTTTACTTCAATTCTGAGAAAGAAGACATAAGAATCTTCTATCATTTTTGCCCCTGGCTTTTTTATCCAAAGATGACACAACTGTTGGGGTCATTTCCCAACTTTCTGAGTCTAACTCCATAGCCTAATGTCTGACCATACTAATCACAGGTATGATAGGATAAGAAACCGAAAACCCTGCTGCCCCCTCCCATAGGTTCCCATTGCTATGGGATCATATTTATTGTGGCTCAGTCAAACAACATTTTTTTTGTTCAAACTGAGCTATCTTATCTTTGATTGCCACATACCAGCACTCTGTGACTACTGTCATTTCCCAGCAATCAGCACTGATATCACACTGCTTCCAATTGTGTAGCATCTTGTCTTCAGGGGTTTGAGCTGCACTTTTTAGAGGATCATTTTCCTGTTCACATAAGCTAGATGACTATTGCCTTTTGTTGTGCATTTCAAAGATGGAAATAGTAGAAATATCCAATAATTTCAGATAAAAATGACTTTGGTCATCTAGCCCATGTCTGTAATTCTACAAATATGGAATTGAGGCCCAGTGTGGGAAAATAAATTGACCAAAGTCATATGGTAAGTTAATAGAAAAAGCAGGAGTTAATTAAAATCAAGTCAATAGCCATTTATTATATGCTTACTATGCTAGACACTATTCTGAGTATACAAAGAAAAGTAAAGACATAGTCCCTGTCTTCAGGGAACTTACATTCTGAAAGGGGAGAGGATATGTGAAAATGAGGAAGGCACAGTATATAAACATAGTACAATTATCCCTTCCACATTGTGACTTTCCTCATCATGGTTTCAATATATTGTGAGTTGATATAAGAAATATAGACTTCCTCCTCTCAAACAATTTTTGGGAAGTTTTGTGGAAATTGCAAATGAAATGTGAAGACCAACAGACAACATAGAACTTATAATCAAATACTTAAGCCAAAAGAAGTTTAGAACCTCAGAAATGCATAGTATTGAATAACACCAGCATATTTTATGTTTTAATATCATAACAATTCAGATTTCTTTGCTGCTATGAAGAGAGGGTCAAAAATTTTTATGCAGATTTTCCAGATCACAGGGGTGCTGTGCTCTTCACCCCTTGGATTTGGAAGGGATAATCATAGATGGAAGTGACTTTGAGGGATAGAAGGCATTAGCAGCTGGGAGAGCTGGAAAAGATCTCCTATAGTATGCTGAATTTTAGCTTGGACTCATAGGAAAACTAAGAGGAATAGGTAAGGTGGGAAAACATTCAACACATGGGTGACAACTTGAGGAACAACAGAGCTTGAAGGCATAGTACAATATACAAGGAACATTCAATAAATAAACTTTAGATCCAAAATATTTGGATCCCAAAGGAGGTAGGAGGAAGTGAAGTTGAAGAAGACTGGAAATGCAAGGAGGGTCCAGTTGATAAAGAGCTTTGACTGATCCAAACATGACTTTACTTTTGTTCCAATGGATTAAATGGAACCACTAGAATTTATTCAAGTGATGTGACATACTTTAGAAAAATCAACATAGCATTGAATGATAAATTGGAGTTAGGAGATATGTGAGATAGAAAGAACAGTTAAGTAACTATTGTAATAATTCATGGAAGACTTGATGAACAAGTGAATTATGGTTATGGAGAGAAGTGATACGTACATAAGAGATGAAAAGGTTGAGAAACCAAGATTTGCTATCAGATTGGATATTTGAAAATGAGTGAGAAGCTGCAGATGACATCTAGTTTGTGGGCCCTATTGACTGGGAGGATGAATGCATCTTTGACAGTAACAGGGATGTTAGGCAGAGTAGAAGGTTTGCAAAGAAATATAATTGTTTCTATTTTGGATGTGATGAATTTCAGACTCCCATAGGATTTCTTATTATGAGATGTCTAAATAATAGTTGATGATGCAGGACTAGGATTCAGAGAGAATAAATCCAAGAATAATATGCATACTGATAATAATTGAACCCATGGGAGTTGATGGGATCACAAAAAAACAATGGTACAGATTGAAAAGGGAATTCATGGATAAACTGTCATAGAAGCCATTACTGGTACAAAAGGAAATATTTAGGCTCTGTAAGTGCACTGAATTATTATAGAATTCTTCTTTTAACATTATGGTGACTCAGTCATTTTGGTCATGTTCTCAGAACACCTATAGGAGGCCTTATCTGCTGCCTCCAGATGATTGTACCTCCCCCCCCCAAAAAAATAATTTGGATTTGACTTGTGCATGTATATATGTACAAATATGTGCAATATATGTATACATATATAAACTTAAAATTCAATATATACATCATATATATTTATGGTATATTCTAAAAAAGAAGGGAAATATTATCTATTTCTCTCTATCTCTCCCTCTCTCTATTGTGTGTGTACACACACACACACACACACACACAAACTCACACACCCATAACAAGATGTTTTTATCTATTTACCTCTCTATGTACACAGTTAGGAAGGAAAGAGAAAATAGACAAAAGAGTTTCCTTCCACCAAGGAATTCGGAATTTCAAAGCTATTAGCAGCATCTAAAGTATGGTCACCTCCGTATCTCACACTGCTACCAAAAATATCTTCCTAGTGCATTGAACTGAATACGTAACTCCTAACCTAAAAATCCTGCGCTCGGTGCCCATCGTGTAGAACTTTCTTATCCTGACATTTTAGGTCCTGATATTTTGACTCCAACCTCCCATTATGGTTTTGTTTCAAGCTCATCCTTATATAATATGAACCACTGTACATACTTTGTTCTTTGCCTGCTTATCCCATTTTCATATCTGTATTAAGGAAAGTCACCTTTATGGGAGAAGGAAAAGGAAGAGCAGTGTCCTAGGACTGAAATCTGGAAGAAACTTCTAATCTAACATCTTTTTTCTGTAGAGGAAGAAGCTGAAGCCTAGGGAAGGATTGAAATGACTTTAAATCACATGTAGATATTAAGTGGATGAGTCAGCAGTTGAACATAGTTCTTTTGACTCCTCTTTTAACTGTATTACATTACCTCCTTTATAATATCTTGTCTCAACCAGTAGGCAATGATAAAATGAAAAGGTGTCAAAAGACTTCCTCCTCTCACACAAATGTAGTCCTAGGAATACGATAAAACAGGCAAAGCCTTTCTATTGTTCAACCTACAGAATATGGGGCTAGAATTCATCATTCTCTTCATGGTCAGTGAAGCCTGGACCAATTCCCCAGTTTCTTTTTGCTTCCCACAAAGACTAGCATAATTTCTAGAAAGCGTATGATTTTTCTGAGGCTTGAATCAAATGAAAAGGAATCAAAATAAGACACAAGTTCATACAATGTGGAATAAAGGATAGGAAATTGTGAATTGCTGGGCATAATATTTGAAAAGCACTAATTAGCCAACACATTTTCTCTTTCCTGTCTGGTTGCATTTGAGTGAGAGAGACATGCTATAAGCCTCTGGATGGGGAACATTTTTGGTTTTTCTAACTGTAGAGACAACATTTGAACCATGAATATATCTTTTTTTTTCTTTCCTGCTTCAAAGTAGAGGATTACAAGAGCATAGAACACATTAGCGAGATGGCCCTATGAGCTTTGAACAGAATTTTGAACCATCAGAAGTCTGAGAGCTATAGACTATGCCAGATTCTGTGGCCAGGCGAACTGAGCTGGAGAAGTGACTAAGATCTAAAAAAATAGTAGATTGACCTGAAAGCAATAGAGTGATGCTTTCCATCAATTTTCTGAAAATCTGGAGTGAACTTAATGAGTCAAATGCTTATAGCACCTGTTTTAAGGGATTATCCAAGGGACTGAAATTGAATGGGGTAGAGTATATCTCCAGTGGTTTATGATTGTGCGTGTGCATGTGCGTGTGTGTGTGTGTGTGTGTGTGTGTGTGTGTCTGTGTTGGGGAGAAATTGATTCTTTGTAATTTCCATTTTTCCTCTTTGTTCTCAGTAAATAGCCCTTGGTAAAGAGTAATCAATGTTAATTGGTTAAATGATACTGGGGCATTAATCCAGGAAGATATTGATCATCTAAAGGGGATACTAACTATTGGTTTACATTGGGGAAAATGCACAAGAATTAGGTATCTTTCTGATTGCGTTCATGGAGAAACATCTTGATCTCTCAAGGGATACACACTAGACACCTAAGGATAAGTCATAGCCTTGTTCTAGATTCATTTTCTGGTAACTCATCAGGAAGAGATGGGGCTGGAATAAAATTCCCCATATTTTATACGTGCTACATTGGTATATTTAGTCATATATAGACAGTAGAAGCTAAAATATTATATGCATCTTATATTTTAGTTTTCCTAAATACAATTCTCAAGATTTCCTTCCATTATAAAATTATTAGAAATACATAAAAATGTGATAAGGAAAGAATTAATTTCCTTCTCATATGAGACAATGAGCAAGAATGTAGACAAGGAAGCATCACTCTCTTTTCGCTTCATGTTCCATGGGAATCTCTCTGGTACTGGATGGCAAAAGCTGCTTTTGGAGATTAAACAAAATTCTAGCAGACATGTTAAAAGGAGACACCACAAGATACAGAATTATTCCTCTACCAAAGGATCACATTCTCCCTAGTCCAGAGTTGAATAGATGCCTTCTGGTGTGTGTAGTTTCCTAGGATATCATTCCCTGAAAATTCTATGGAGTACCTAACCCTTCTGCACCCATGGAGAATGGGAAGCTTGCTCATCATCACTTCTGTGAAAATCTGGGACCAGGGAAAATGGAAATGGATCAGAGAAACAGAGGAAATGACTGGGGAAGAACATTCTTGTATTATCTGTGTGATAAGTCAGATTAGGGGATATCAGATTTTAAATAAATAAAACTAAATGAAATGTTTCGATTTTCTTCACTGCCATTTCTGTGATTAACCCCCTCCCCTTCACAAAAAAATATGCAACAAACTTCACACTCATGCACAACTGTAATAAAGAAAAACTATTAAGAATAGATTACATAGGCACAGTGAGTAAAGCGCAGGCCCCAGAATCAGGAGGACCCAAGTTTAGTTCCGGCCTCAGACACTTAAGGCACGCACACACACATACACAAAACCAACCGTGTAACCTTGGGCAAGTTACTTAACCCCAATTGCCCTAAAAAAAAAAAAAAGAATAGATTACATAAAGGGCAACTAGGTGGCACAGTGAGTGAAGTGCCAGCCCCAGAGTCAGGAGGACCTGAGTTAAGTTCCAGCCTCAGACACTTAACACCCACATACACCGCCCCCCCCACACACACAAAACTAGCAGTGTAACCTTGGGCAAGTTAACCCGAAATGACTTCCAAAAAGGAAAAAAAAAAAACATTACATAAATAAAATTATGCAAATATCATATCTGAAAATGTATGCAAAATTCTGTCCCTTTGGAATCCTGCTTCTCTTCATAGAAGAAGGTCTATTTCATTTTATAATCTTTAGAATGATTATTTGTTTTTTTTCATATATTCAGAGTTGGGCTTTTAAAATACTTTTTGTTTAATTATTTTTCTCTTTCCGTATTTTGTTCTTATGGTGCTCTTCATTATACTGTGAATTAGTTCATGTGACTTCCCACTTTTTTTCTGAATTCCTAATTTCTTATTATATAATAATACCTTTTTATGTTTATATACTACATTTTTTTCAGCAAGTCAGTAACTGATGAATACCTTGTTTATGACCAGTTCTTTTATTACCACAAAAAAGCTTCTATAAATATTTTTGTTGCATGTTGGTATTTTGCTTCTCTCTTTGACTTTTGCAGAATATGTAATAGAAGGATAGATTCCCTGAGCCAAATTTGCAGAGTCCTAATGAAATTCTGATGAAGTTATGACCCTATGCTGAGTAACTTTGGGAACAGTGTGAGCAACTAGTCATGAAAGTAAATAAACTTAACTTAGAGTTAGATAAGCAATAATTATTGGCAGAGAATAGTGGATGGGGGAAAGGGAAATAGATAAGCATTGGTTACAGATTTGTCATCATTAATTATTATATTCTTTTGCTTTTGATACTTGATTCCTCTATTAAGTCATAATGCCTACAGAGAAAAGCATTTCATGGATACTCATATAATGGCAGTAAATATGATGATACTAGTATAATGAAATAGTATTTTACTTGGTTCATTTTACCACTATAAGTAACATTTATCAATATCGAAAACTTAGTCATTTAGGAACTTGTCACGCCCTCCACTACACTGCAAACTCTGGAAGGGGCAAGAACTTTATCTTGGCTAGTTTTATAGTAGTTTCTCTTCCATAGGATTTATATATAGCATATACTTAATTTATCCACCCCCAACCTGTCAAACTGATTTTCCTAAATTATAGGCATGATTATCTCAGTCCCCTTTTTGACCTCCTCCCTCAAAACTGCAATGAAACCCTATTCTATCTCGGATTAAATTTAAAGTCCTTCAAGGAAATAATAGCATATGACTGTATTAGAATACTGTTTTGCTCTAAGAAATTATGAAAGGCAGAATTTCTGACTCATATGAACTGAGGCAGTATAAAGTGTGTAGAAGCGGAAAAATAAATAATTTTTTAAAGAAACATTATGAAAAAAGAGTCTGAAAGACATGAACTCTGATAATACAGTGACCAACCATGATTTTAGAAGAAAGATGATGAGGAATCAAATGAATCAAATATTTCCTTCATTCCTTTCTTTTTTTTTTCTCTTTTTTTCCCTTTATTTTATTGTCTGGTTAGAAGTGGGAGGGGAAAATGTTTATTAATTGAAAAGAAAAAAATAATTGTAAACACTTTTTGATAGAGCAAGGATAGAATCAAGATAGTGGACAACAAATACATTTTTGGACTTGCACAAAATGCTCATTTGTTTTCCTTTTTTCCTTCTCCCTTCATTTTTTACCTCTTTCTTAATGGGGATTTCAGTGGGGTGAAGAAGATAAGGAGATAAATATATGCTTGCTAATTAAAAAATACATATATAAAAAATTCTTATATCAACCAGGCCCCTTAGTAACTTTTTGTTTCTTACCAATATTTTTTCTACCAATTACATGTAAAGATAGTTTTCAACATTCATTTTTGTAAAATTTTGAGTTTCAAAATTTTCTTCCTCTTGACTCCCCCTCTCCCTAAGACAGAAAGTAATCTGATATAGGTTACACACGTACAATTCTGTTAAAAATATTTCCACATTTGTCACATTGTGAAAGAAGAATCAGAACAAAAAGGAAAAACCACAAGGCAGAAAAAAGAACAAAAGAAAAAATAATATACTTGGTTTGCAATGAGACTCCATAGTTCTTTCTCTGGATCACGAGTCTTTTGGAATTATCTTGGATCATTGCATTGCTGAAAAGAACTACGTCTATCATAGTCAATTATCACACAAAGTTTCTGTTGTGTACAAAGTTCTCCTGGTTCTGCTCTCTTTACTCAGCATCAGTTCATGTAAGTCTTTCCAAGTTTTTCTGAATTCCTCCTGCTCATCATTTCTTATGGAAAAGTAGTACAGTAGAACCTCAGTTTGCAAATTTAATTTGTTTTAAGATTCTGTTCATCATACAATTTGTTCATTTTGCAAAGCTAACTTTCCTTTAGGAAATGATGTAAAGTTGGATGATTGGTATCACATCCCCAAAAATATTCATATAAAAATAATTGTTATAACTTTAAGTAAGTTTTTTTTGTCCCTAATGTACCTGAAATACAAAAGCAATGATTAGTACACAATATAAACTGAAAATTAAACAAATTAACACGAACTTTATTTTTGAGAAGACTCACGGCTGGTGTAAGGGAGATGAGGGGTAGGGTAAGGGGCAGGCAGGGTAGGGAATAGAAGGGTGGGGGATGGAGGTGGCCTGGGGTCTGGGAGGAGAGGAAAGGTATTTTGCTTCTCTTGCTGCTACTCACTGCCACTTCTGGCAGGAGTGGCCAGAATGTAGGGGAGGCCATGGACCCAGGATATCTGACAGGTTCTTCCCCTGGGGTCCAGAGCCCCTGGGTAGTTGCTGCCACCCACACTTCCCACCCTTGAGGCTTTAGGCTTAGGTGGGGAAGCTGCCTATGATCTCAAGCCACTGAGTCCAAATAGCAAGTATGTGAAGCTGAAAGTGGGTAGCTCTCTTTACTACAACAGGCTGCAGACCCTGACCAAACAGGACACCTGTAGCAGCAAGCACCTCAGCATCCCCAGGGTGTTTGCCAACACAGGTTCTTGGATCTGCTTTGATAAAGGAAAGCAACTCAAAATGGGTTAACAAGCTTGCTTTAATCAGTCAAACATTATGTATCATTTACCTAGTTCAGGGGAAAAAGGTCAGCACCCCGAACTTCAGAATACACAGACAGAATTATCAAGACAGAGAAACAGACAGATCAAGTAAACAGGTTTCCAAACTGTTCAACCATTACATCCATACCCGGGGGTCCTGGACAACGGCTTCCCAGAGTTTCATCTGATAAAATCACAGAACACTTCTCAAAGTGAGCCCCAAAACAAAGCTACACATCATGGCTTATATAGCCTTCTCCTGGTTTAGAGAATGTAACAACCTTATTGACTCACTGGCCAATCAAGAAGTATCTACTGAAAAACAAGCCTCCCACCCCAGGCTCCAGGTGCACTTTAGCCTAGGGGCAGGGAAGATCTTTAAAATTTACATTCCCATTACAACACCATATTATGTTCAGTGACTGCACAGAGGTGCTTACAGACTCCAAAGGGTGGGTGCAGGAGTGTTCATCATTTTGGGACAATCCTAAACTGCCTTCAGGATGGGTCAGTGCCTCTTCCACAGGATGCCCAGAAACTGGTTGAGCTGTTGGGTGAGGGATGATATCAATTGGTGTAGGGGCTACTTGATGATTGCCAGTTGCCTCTACAGAAAAAGAGTAATAGCCCTTCCCTACAGAGTCACTAGGCACCCTTATGAGGAAAGTTTTAAGCTAATTTGTTTTTTGTTGTTTTGTTTTGTTTTTAGTATAAATTCAGACATCACCAGATAGCTTGCATTTACCCCAGTACTACTCTCTTCACCTAGAACAACACCCTACCTGAATAATCCTACAGAAACCCTTTTACCCTCCCTGGTAGAATTAATACATTCACTTTCGGAATGAAACCTTATGGATCTGTTGTCCTGGTTGGTGAATGAATGAGTGCAAATAATTGTAATACAATGTATTTACTTTGATCTTAACCATGATCAATCCCATAAATCTTCATATTGCTATCTTTATTTTTTTTCAGGGCAATTGGGGTTAAGTGATTTGCCCAAAGTCACATGGCTAGTAAGTATGTAAAGTATCTGAGGTCACATTGGAACTCAGGTCCTGCTGACTCCATGGCTGGTGCTCTATTCACTGTACCTCCTAGCTGCCCCAATTGCTATCTATCTTGACAAAGCCCTTATTTTCACATATCCAACCCTCTGCTCCCTCTCCCCACCACTACCACACACTTACCCCTTTCCCCCTTTCAACCTATGGTAAACTATAGGGAAAATAAATAAAATTTAAAATGCCATTGCTTATGAAAAACACAAGGAAATTAGCTACCTTATATTTGTACTCACGATTCTTGTGAGTCTTCAGATGCAAGTACTTTTTCACTTTCATTTTTTTTAGTACTTAACACAGTACTTGTAACAGTGTGCATCTGATACTTTTTTATTCCTTCATTCATTCCTTCATATATTTATTCATTCTATCCTTGAGTTTTGTAAGATACCATGAACTATTTCAAATAGGAAGAATTTTTTTAGTGCAACATCCTAATTCTATGCTGAATCAAGTTCTTATCAATTCCATTGTTGATTTCTTTTATCTCTTCAGAAATGATATAAGATATTCTGTGATTTTTAAAATCATAATCTAGCCAAAGGACAACTACAATACTAATTATAGTGACAGAAAGCAAAGCTTTGCTAAAATATGTCATAAAAAAGTTTAGGTTAAATAGCCATAGTGATATAAAGGCAAAAGTGCTTTAGAAGACAAAAAAAACAGGGACCTTGTAAATGAATGACCTTTCCTTTAGAGGGTGAATGTATTTCAGCATGTTGGCATATTATGACTGTTAATTAAGGGTTTTTGTTTAGGGTGTGTGTGTGGATATGTGTGTGTGTGTGTGTGTGTGTGTGTGTGAAAGAGAGAGAGAGAGTCAGAGATAGAGAGAGAGACAGAGACAGAGGAAGAGAGAGAGAGAGAGAGAGAGAGAGAGAGAGAGAGAGAGAGAGAGAGAGAGAGAGAGAGAATCAGAGAGTCCACAAGCCCAGGTATAGCAAGTGAACCTGGAGATAGGACTTAAGAAATGAACAGATAAGTTTGAATTGTTGAGACAGGCAGTTGAGATAATTAAAGGATGTCAATGATTTTCTCAAGTTATTTTACTGGGATTATCAATATGTGTCATTTAAATAAAATTAATCTATATATGTGGTACAAAATATAGTTGAATTAATTTTTCTCAAGGAAAAAAATGTACTATTCTCAGTTTTAATTTAAGGTGCACTTAATGGATATCAAACTGAGCTTCTCTTTAAAGATTACATTCATCTAATTGACAAAAGTGCTGTTCTTTATAGTCATCACAGTGTGATTCAATTTACTGGGAAAGTCAGGAAGCCATTATAAAGAATTTCACAGTGGGGTTGAAAGCTTATTCCCAAACAGTCAGTATCTATATTTGTACCTGTGTGGGATCTAAGCAAAATTCCATAAATAGGGGAAAATCATGGATAAAAAGTATTTTAAAAGATGTAATTTATTGTGATATTAATGCTTTCAATTAGAACTACCTAGCAAAGACATCTTATGCTCCCCCCCAAAAAATTATTATTGGGCAGCCATAAAGTTAAAAACTGATTTTCAATTCAAGTTGTAAAGCCAATTGTGTTTTTTTTTCTTTTTTGAAAGGAACCTGTAAGTGGAATAGTTCAGGGCACTTTAAGTGAGTAAATCTCCTATACCAATAAAAAACATAATCTCCTTTACTAATTCTTTAAGATAATTTTTGGAAGGTATAGTGACAACCACACTGGCATACCCAGGATGGCTGGAACACAGCTTCTTTGATCTGATTTACTAGGAAAGATAGCTGTTTAAGGGGTCAAAAATATTTTTTAATTGCTTTCACTAGTTCAGGGGAAAAGTCAGCATCCTGAGCTAAAGAGAAAATACAAACAAAGAAAATACAAGCAGAGAAATAAAGACCAATGGACAGGGATCTGACTGCTTGAATCAAAGCAATGCTGCTATACATTTTACATACATTCATGGATTGAGAGGTCCTTTACATCTGAGCAGTTGGGGAGCTCTGAACATACAGCCACTTAGACTCTTGACCAGGGAATCACAAGATCCTTCTCATAAGTGAGCCTCTCTAGGCAAAATGTGTACTCAGAGAATATATACACTTCTCAGAGCCAGAAGGCATGGCAAATGTTTTGTCTTGGTGCCTAATTAGAAATTAGCAAAAGGTGTGAAAGTCTTCCAAGGAGTAAGCCTCTCCT
The DNA here is from genome assembly GCF_028583685.1 of Petaurus breviceps papuanus. NCBI lineage: Eukaryota > Metazoa > Chordata > Mammalia > Diprotodontia > Petauridae > Petaurus > Petaurus breviceps. The sequence continues at coordinate 2,652,709 of NW_027187278.1, read as the reverse complement.
AAGCAAGTTTCCCTTAATGGGCTCCACATGAGGCCTATTAACGGGCAGGGAAGATCTTAAGTCCTATTAACATTACAGATGGCCAGGTAGGCCTTGGGAGTTTAAATGAATTTTCTAGGCCCAAACAGTCCCTTTGTGTCAGTAGTGGGACAGAATTCAGGTCTTCTTAAATCTGTGTCCAGTGCTCAATTCACTATACCATTTTGAAGCTCATTTTGCAAGGTAGGTGGCACATTAGATATAATATTGGATTTATAACCAGGCAGATCTGACTTTGAACACTCCTAGACACTTAAGAGTTATGGGATCAGGGGCAGCTAGGTGGCACAGTGAATAGAGCACCTGCCCTGGAGTCAGGAGGACCTGGGTTTAAATCCAGCCTCAGACACTTAACACGTACTAATGACTTGGGCAAGTCACTTAATGCTAATTGCCCTGCCTTCCCCCCTCCAAAAAAGAAAAAAAAAAAGGAGAGAGCGAGAGCTATGGGATCTTGAACAAGTGAATTAACCTTCCCACCTTAGGTTCCTCATATGTAAGATCATGATAATAATAGCACCTATATTACAGGGTTGATTTGAACAACATGAGATGACATTTGTAAAGGCCTTTGCAAAATTTGAAGCACTGTATAAATGCTATTATTATTACATTAATAAATCCATAGAATATGTAAGAAAGATTTACATAGATCTGATACGACCACCAAGAGCAAATGGGTGGGATAAAAACTCTCTTAAGACTATCTGACTGTCAGATTAACTGGACAAAGATAAAAAGTAATTTCAGAGGATACTAAATGTCACTGTTCTATCAATCCATCAAGTATTTATAAATGCATGTTTTGAGCAAGAACTTGTGCAAGGTTTGGAAAACAGATGGTTCAGTCAATAGAATGTCAGTCCTAGAGTCAGGAAGACTCATTTTCCTGAGTTCAAATCTTGTCTCAGTCGATTAGTTGCTGTATGACCCTGGGTGAGTCACTAACCCTGCTTGCTTCAGTTTCTTCACCTGTAAAATGAACTGAAGAAGGGAATGGCAAATCACTCCAGTATCTTTCTCCAAGAAAACCCCAAATAGGGTCATGAAGGATTGGATACAACTGAAATATGACTGAACAATAACAAAACAAAAAGAAAAGTCTGAATGATAACAATAATAATATATCACCTGCTATCAGGGAGACTTCCTTCTACAGGATTCAAAGACTCCATTGTCCACATCTTCAAGAGAATGTTGATGTGGGGAAATAGCAAAATAAAAAAGCAAAATCCCTAAGTGTCATATGCACAGCTCACAAGTTTTTGAGTGGGATAGTTTGGACCTGTAAATTCATCAGTGTTGGGGTTCTTTATAAAGAAATTCCTAAGAGATACAGATACATATCTCTCTAGTTTATATGCTTTTCATATACTTAAAGAATTGCTTGGAGACATTGAGAACTATGATCACACAACTTGTGTATATCTTTTTTTTTTTCCTTTTTGAGGTAATCGGGGTTAAGTGAATTACCCATGATCACAGAGATAGTAAGTGTCTAGAGCTCAATTTGGACTCAGGTCCTCCTGACTCCAAAGTTGGCGGTAACAGCTACCCATGTATATCTTTCTTTCTTTCGTCCTTTTCTTTTTTATCATTTGCAGTTTCAAATTCTCTTTCTTTCCAAATTCTCTACCATTGAAGTGGAAAGACATGCAAAAGCTTCACACATGTAAAGTCAAGAAAAAATATTTTCATGTTATCTATATTTCAAGGAGTGTGGGGGACAAGAAAAATAAAGGATAAATAGGCTTAAATTTGAACCCTGAGTCCATCAGTTCTCTCTCTGGAGGTGGAAAGTATCGTTTTGCAATTATTTTTTTTGTTGGTAAGATATAGAAATTTTGATGATTTGTATGGGCTTATTTTATATCTTGTAACGGTTGAAGTTGTTCCTTATTTTGGCTACTGTTTTACATGACTCTCTAGAGTTAAGTATATCATCATATATGAAAAAGTGATAGTTTTGATTCCACATTGCCTATGCCTGTTACTTTAATTTCTTTTTCTTGTCTTATTGCCACAGCTCTTTGTTTTAGTATGCCATATAACAATAATAGGGATGATGGACATCCTTGCTTTTCATCTGATCTTATTGGAAAGGTGTCTACTTTATCCCCATTACAGATAATGATTGTTCTTGGTTTAAGATAGACACTACTTATTTTTTTTTTAAAGGTCTACAATCCCTGTTTTTTTCTCATGTTCTTAATAGAAATGTGTTGTATTTTGACAAAAGTTTTTTTCTACATCTATTGATATAATCATGATTTTTTTTTGTAATTAATGTAATCAATTGTGCTTATAGTTTTTTCCCCTAATATTGAATCTGCCCTGCCTTCCTGACATAAATCCAGTTTGGTCATGATTTATGATCTTTATGATATATTGATTTAATCTTCTTGCTAGTTTTTACTTAAATTTTTTGCATCAATATTAATTAGGGAAACTGCTCTATAGTTTTCTTTCTCTATTTTTATTTTTGTTCTCCCAGTTATAAGTATCAAAATCAAATTTGTGTCATAGATTGTATTTGATATGACTCCTTTATCTAGTTTTTCAAGCAGTTTGAATTTGCTTGTGAATCAATGTTGTCCTGGAGATTTTTTCTTCAGGAATTCATTTGTGGCTTTTTTAATTAATTTTTTCTAAGATTGGATTAAATGGTCTATATCTTCTTCTCTTAATTTATGCTTTTGTAATTTTTCATGCTTTTCATTCAGATTCTGAGTTTTATTGGCATAAAGTTAGGCAAAGGAGCTTCTAATAATTGCTTTAACATCATCTTCTTTGGTTGTGCCTTCAACCTTTTCGTTTTTAATGCTAAGATTTTTTTTCTTAAATCAAATTAAGCAATCATTTATTTTATTGTTTTTCTTTCATAAAATAAGTTTTTAGTTTTATTAATTCATTTTTTATGTTCAGTTTTATTAATCTCTTCTTTGATTTTCAGAATTCTATTTAGGGTTTGAATTGGAGATTTTTTTAGTTGTACACCCAGATCATTGATCTGCTCTTTCTTTTTTATCAATGTAAATGCTAGTACATACTCTGCCCAGCACTGCTGCCACCTTTGCTATTGCTACCTCCAAGTCCCACATCCAGTGTTCCCACCTCATGGTCTACATACCTCTCATTCTGTCTTTCTAAACTTCCCAAGGTTGGAAAAAATACTTTGACTTTTGTTGGTTATCCCACTCAGGATTTAATTTGACCTTTTTAAAAAGTTATTTAGAGGGGTGAAATGGGAGAGCTCAGCAAAAATTACTTCACTGTTAGGTCTTCTCTCCATCCACCATAATTCAATGCATGTCTTTCTGACTTTAAGATCAGTCTCCCAATTCTGTCCTAAGCAAATAGTAATGAAATATTTGAAATTAACTTAATTTAGCATTGGCCAAATGTTAACTGCTTAAACACATACACAATCAAATATAAGCAAGCTTGTCTGGTATTAGAACATAATCACGTTAACATATATAAAAAAGTTTTTCTTAAAGGTCTGATAATAATGATGTATTATATAGTGTTTGGACATTGTAAAAATCTCAATAACTATGTCCTTCTACAAAATTACCTGAATATGATGATACACAAAACATTTCCAAAAATGCCAAAAGTATCAATTAACAGTTTATTAAGCACTAAATGTCAGACAGTATACCAGGTCTTGAAGGAGGACAGACAGGACAAAAGTTCAAAATGTAACAAAATATCATGTAAAAGTAATTTATATTCTAATATTTGAGACAATATATCATAAATAGATATATCCAAGAGACAAATGAAGTAGATGTGGGTGTGTGTGTAGGGAGAAGGCCTTGAAAAACCTCAAGTAGAAAGTATTTGAGCTGAGATTTAAAGGAAGCCAGATATTATTAGAGTGCTAAAGTGAGAGTTCATGAAAGTGAATATTTTAGGGTAAGAGGATAGCTAGTATAAATTACTCTCTGATGTACTCAAAGGGAAAAAAAATGTTTTCAACTGCATTGTAGAATCAGTTCTCCATAGTTAAAGCCAACAGCAAATACAGGAATTATAGGAAGCCAATATAAATTTAGGTGGCATGGTAGATATCATACTGGGTCTGTAGTGAGGAAGACACATCTTCAGAATTTCAACTCTGGTCTCAGACATTAACTTGTTGTATGACCCTGCACAAGTCTCTTTAACCTGCTGACCTCAGCTTCCTTATCTGTAAAAGTGATCTGGAGAAGGAAACAGCAAACCACTCCAATATTTTTACCAAACAAAACCAAAACCATGAAGAATCAAACATGATTGAAAATAACTGAAGAAAAACAAATCTAAATTTCACTGAACCTCTGGTTCCTCATTCTTAAGCAAGGTGACAGAAAAGGAGAAGGACATACTATATGACCTCTATGATGCATAATAAATCTAGATCAAACGTTTACAAACTTATTTGACCCACCAACCCTTTTTCAAAAAAAAATTCTCAGCTCTCCCTCCCTAGGGAATTGACTTTCCTTAACCCTTTAACATTTTTTTTTGGAAATTTGCATAATTTTTAAAAATGATGCATCTTAAGTTTAATAATTTATTGTAAATTTTGTTTTTCTCCTGCAGTGAAATTTTAATGACACAATATTGTGTCATGTCACCATATAGTATCATATTGTAAACTAATCATTACATACATATATTCCTGCCCAGGCATTCTGGACATCACAACAACACATGACACAATCACCTACCAACACTTTCTTGTTAAGACTTGTCCACAAATGTTGAGCACTGATTAGTTATAACTTGCATTTTTTTGTGTTTATTTGGAAGATAATGTAATCACAATGACTTTAACTCTGTTACATAACAAATGAAATATATACAAAAGGTTTTTCAAAAATTTCTTATCTTTTCTTTCCTTATGCTTCCACTACCCCCATATTTTTATTTAATACCCCAATTGCACCTGAGGCTACTATTGGTCCCCCCCAGGGCATGGTATCACCCACTTTTGGAACCTCTGATTGATCTTTCCATCTTACTTAAATTGCTCAGGTCCAAGAGATTATTGCCCCATCTTTTTCATCTCTTGGATGGAGCAAATTGGTGAAAAGAGTAAAATGTTTTATTGTTGCCATTAGCTATGGCTTCTAAACAAAGAACAACGTATCTATCATATTCTAAATACTTCCCCATAGTAATTGTGATCTTTCACTTGCGTTTTTTTTTATAGGAACATACATGAATTACTTAGTTAAGTAGTAAGAGGTCCCAATGCAAAAATGCATGATTAGTATTAAGTTCAAAAAGAAATTATGAAACAATACAATAAATTCATTGCAAAAAATGCACTTTAATTTTGGCACAGTCTTTATAAACAGTCCTTTGATCATGATTAATATCTAATCTCTAGCTTTGCCAGGGAGAATAGGTTTGAAACATGTCTTTAAAAAGACGTTGATTTGAAAGGGAATATTCAGTTAAAAATTTAATACAGTGAGAGTCAACAAGCAAAGTTCACATGGAAGTAATTCTATGCTTTCATTTATGTCTTTAACAGATGCATCCACAGGCTCAAACTGAAAGCCTCAGAATGCTGTTTTGACATTAAAGAGCCACAGATTCAGCTGTAATGTGTTAATTTGTTTCCACATTTGCTTCTCTGTTGTTTGTCTAAATCACAAAGATTGACTATGTCTAAACTTGTGAAATGACTTAAGGAGGTTTTTTTTTTTCTTTACTTTTGTAGAGACTGACTTGTGTTGTTATTAGCATCAATGCATGTTATTACCAACCCAGATTGTAGTAGAGTTCATTTCTGCATAGAGTAGTAAGTTTTAGAAATATGGCAATTAGATTTGAAAGAAAACTGTAATGTCAATATCTGCCTGGATTATTCAACAGCAGGAAGGGCATAATGAAATACCAGGTGTTCCCAAATGTCTCACCCATCTTGAATTCCATGATGGTAACACAATAACTTATTGTCAATTAGCAAAGCACATTCTTGCAAATCATTCATCTTTATGCAGCATTTACTTTTAAAAAGAGTTTGATATATTTTACATCATAGATCTATATTTATTTTCCATCTTATGTCTGCTGTCAGAGAGCATTCCTTAAAAAAAAAAAAAAGATTTTAGCAAAGCAAAATGACACATTCAAAAAAGAGTCAGACATCACAGGCAAGACTACCCATCCTTATTCCTGACCTCTACAAAAAATTGAGAAGTGTCTTCTCATATCTCCTTTTTGAGGCCATTCTTCTTTGTTATAATGTATTAATATTGAGTTTCAATTGTTTAGTTGTTGTTCTTTATTTTTGATTACATTGTTGTCATTATTGTGTATGTTGGTTCTACTGATTTTATTTTGCGTCTATATACATACACACATATATCTTCACATTTCTCTTCGATTGATCATTTCATATGGAATAATCAATCCCAAATGCTATCCAGACATTTTGAAACAATATCATAGCTCCATGACAGTGAATTATTGTCCCCATCTTTCCACAACCTTCCAACATAAACTATTATAATTTTTTCTTCTTTTTTCTATTTGCTGAGTACAAAAATACTCATTCAAAAGTTTTCTCTTTTTATCAGTGATTTAGAGCAATAGTTTTGTGATCTTAATAGTTTGTAATCCATTTTTGAAAACTGTTAATTAATAATATTCATTTTTACCATTATTACATGGAGACTGAATTTCTCTCTAGAGTTCCAATCCTAAATCCCCAAATGTATCTGAATTTCTACTGTAGACCGCAGAAAGTGTGTATAATTTCATGAGAGGTACAAAATTACTTGTGCTTTCCTTTCACTTAGGGAATCTGGTTGTACTAACTAATATGCACACATAGATATGCATTTTTCTTTTATCCATTAATAAACACAAATTAATTTGTATTCTTGGGCTTGGAAAATAGATTGTCACCTGGTAATAAAGGTCTACAGAGTTTATTATATCTTCAAAAATGTAGATTGCTACACGATTTAACAAAGATTGCATAGCATAATTGGATTAACATTTTTATTAATGGCAATAATTGTAATAAAAGATTGGTTGTTTCTAACAGCACACATGTTCCTGTTTCATGTATATAGCCGGGCTTTAATTTTTCAATACTTAACCATACAGCAAATTTAGTCAATTAATTCAGAGACAGCAAAATAGGTGAGGCAGATTTAGGGAAAGCAATGGGAATCATAGTTTTAAATATGAGAACTTTAGATCAGGCCTGGACAACATATGGCCCATGGGCTGTCACAGGTCACCTGAAAAATAGGAAAATGTACAGTGGCAATCCTACATTTTTTTGCTGCCTACCGATGGATTTTAGGATGCCTGTGAAAAATGTAGGGTTGCAACTGTCCACTCTCCTGTTTGTGACATGACCAGCAACAACAAATCTTTTTCATCAGTCTGTCTCTAGCCTAACCTAGTTGGTGCCTGAAGTTTAGTCTATTTCAATTTTGACCCCTATCTACTGCCAAGTTCCGTGATCTGCTTTAGATAATGTGGATTTAGAGATGAACGGGATGTAGTTAGTCATGTAACCTAGCCCATCAGTTTGGCAGATGAGAAAACTGAGGACTGAAGAACTGAAAGGATTTGACCATGTTTATACAAAAAGCAAGCTGTCAAACTAGTACTCAAAATCAAATCCTCTGGTTCAAAGTCTATCATTCTTCCGGTTGATCATGTTTTAAACTGCACGTTTGGTATAATGACGAGGCATATTGTTTACTGAATTCTTAAACCATTGTTGTGGACTTCAGCAACTGATGTATAGTGTGGGGAAAAACTACTGTAAATCTTATTTTCTTGTGAAGTCCCTTTTTATAATAAATATATGTTTCAGGCATTCTGGAAACAAGAAGACCTTGTTCTTCCCTAAAGCAGTTTAGTTATTCCTAGTTTTACCTTTTTGAAAAATATATTCTTTTACCTTTCAAGATAAACCCGATAACTATATGAAAACAATTAAAAATGATTTTTATTTACTCATGGGTATTCCAAACCAAGGCAATAAAAATGACAATTCTGCCTCAACTAATTTACTTACTCAGTTCCACACCAATCAAACTACTAAGAAAAAATGTGATGAAACTAGAAATAATAACAATAATAAAATTGATTTGGAATACAAGTTCAAGGAAATCAGTGGAAAACTGAAAAAAAAAATGCTAAGGAAGGTAACCTAGCAATTGCAGATCTAAAACTATAGTATAAATTAGTAAACATCAAAACTATTTGGTATTGGCTAAGGAATGGAGAGATGGATAAGTGAAATAGGTTAGGTACATAGGATACAATAGTCAATGACTGTAGTAATCTATTCTTTGATAAACCCAAAGATTCCAGTTTCTGGAATAAAAACTCACTATCTGACAAATTATGCTGGGAAAAGTTGAAAATAGTAACCAGAAACTTGGCAAAGACCAACATCTTACCCCATATACCAAGATATACCCCATATACCAAAATGGGTACATGATTTAGACATAAGAGGTGATATAAGCAAATTAGGAGGGCAAGGAATAGTTACCTATCATATATATAGAGAAGGGAAGAATTCATGCACAAACAAGAGGTAGAGATCATTGTGAAACGCCAAATGGATAATTTTGATTACATTAAATTAGAAAGATTTTGCATAAAGCCAACGCAACCAAGATTAGAAGCAAAGCAGGAAGACGGGAAACAATTTTTGCTGACATTGTTTCTGATTAGACTCATTTATCAAATATATAGAGAACTGAGTCAAATTTATAAGAATACTAGTCATCCCCCATTTGATAAATGGTCAAAGGATATAAATAGACAGTTTTCAGGAGAAGAAATTAAAGCTATAGTCACATAAAAGATGTTCGAAATAATTTTGGATTAGAGATATGTAAATTAAAACAACTCTGGGGTACCACCTCAAACCTATCATATTGAAAAAATAGAAATACATTCTTTTTCTAAAGCTTAAACATGTTTATGAAAAAGCCCTTTTAATCTTAATATCATTTAAAAGAGGAAAATGATTCAAGGCAAGTCATAGAGAAAAACATTGAGAGGAAAGCCCTCCCAGGACAATTTGCTTTAATTCCATGTTATCAGCTCATGACATATTAAAATAGCATAAGCATTGACTAGGCTGTTGATTACTATAAAACCCCAGGCATCCCCTTTAATACATTCGTTCAAATTTTGATAAATAAAAAAAATAGCTACTTATTTGACAAGCACCACAAATTAAGTACTTTTTACTTATAAAATTTGCAATACATATACATACATACATATATAAATGATTCTCAATTTCTGGAGCGTAGATTTCCTAAAATACCCTAAAATTATTGCAAGAGGTATTTTAATCCATAAGCTCAAATAAGCAGAGAAAAGAAGTAGGGTAATTAGAAGCAGAAAATGTGGCAGGGAGAAGACAGGAAAGTTGGTAACAAGGGCTTTGAGGGCTGAAGAAGAAAAAGAAAATGGAAGGAATGGAATAAAGAAGGAAGAGCAAGAGAACTGAGAGCAGATACTGAGAATGAAACCCAAAAGGCTTGTGTCAAGACTTATGTCAAGAAAACTTAAGAACCACTTCAGGTCATTTAGAGCTGAGTGAGTAGGAGAAAGATGCTAATGAGATATTTGATGCCTTTCCTTTAACTAGTACAAGATGGAATCAGCCTGGAGCAGTGAAAATAGCCTAGGGCAACCAATAAGTGGGCAAAGGGCAGCAAGGTATGTTTAAAGGAGTATCTGATCAAATTTAAGTTAGTAACAGGGTTAAAATACTTTTATTTCTACTTTCCTAAACACTTTCTTTTTAATATTGAAACCTCTTTTAACATTGTATATGGGTGTGTGTATATACACCTAGATAAATTTTTAATTCATATATACATATATGTGCATAGTGTTTTCCCAGATTATAGTTGTTTTTTCAACTTTGTTTTTGTAACACTGTGATGAAGGAAAAGTCTGAAAAACATAGTTTCTGTGTAATTAATAATGAATTTATTACTTATGATTAGCAAATAATTAAAAGATTGATGTGCATGGTTTTCTCTTATAAATCAAAGTTAAACCTTGGTGCTCCCCCTCCCCAGAACTTTAATATCCTTGGAAAATAGGTGTTCCATAGAGGAAGAAAATAACTCTGATTGGTTAACAATTGAAAGAATTAATGTTATAATGAGATGTGAGCTTATTCTAATGAGGGGCTGGGGGATGAATCTTGTCATTATGGACAAAGAAACTTATCTCCTCACCCAGATAATTCTGACTCCAGCAGTCTATAGAAAGGGATCTATCCTCTACCCAGACCACTTACAGTTGAACAATGGGCCAAAATTCACCTAGATAAGTTAGTGTTTACCCTTTAATGAGAACTAAGCTTTCTCAGTTGGGTGGGGTCCTACTCAAAATTGAGAAGAATATAAACTCAATCTCATTATCTGCCTGGTCCTGAAGAGGGAGGCTGACTTTCAACTAGTCTCTAAATGAGGACATAGAAAAGGAAAAAAAAAACAAAAAGCAACAAGAACACTGGATCTTCTGATATATTAGTAATTGGTTATTAATAATAATTTCTCTTGATACATTAAAAATAAAATGAAAATATTAAATTCCTGTAAGTCCTATCTGTCTTTCTGTATCAGCTCTCCCTCTATGTGTGAGCATTTTTTTCAGCCTTTATTTCATTTCTAATTAATTCAAAATATTTAAATTAAAAATCAGGTTTGGATATACAAGGATCACAGTTTTCAATTGACATGTTTTGTGTTGCACTCAGTTTACACATAGAGAAATCACTATTTTGAATAGGAATTCAATTCTTTTTGGTTGATTTAAAGAATTTTTCAGTTACATCTTATTTTCTCTAAGAGAATAAGTATGGCTTCGCCAAAGTTTTTGGTTTGCTATTCAGAAATTTTATTCCATTTAAAAAAATAGATCTTAAGTTTTTCAAAGTGAGTGGTTTACTATGTAATATGTAATACTGAACCTGTCCAGAATTAAAATTTTGGTATATTTTACTATATATTTCATGGCAAAAAGCTCTAAATTACTATATAGCATAAATATAATTAATGTTTGCATAAAACTATGTTAACAAAATTTTCTTTGCCAAACACAGTCTGCATTAGCTTATGAATTCCTAACCCTTTAATCAAAAGGAAGGTTATGAAAAATTACCAAATTAAAAAACACATGTATATTTCATTTGGATACATATGCATGTATAAGCATAGGGAGATAGGTATGTATATAAACAAAAAATGTATATACATGCATACATATGAGCATGTTTGTATATTTGTATATCTCTATGGGAGAGAGAGAGAGAGAGAGAGAGAGAGAGAGAGAGAGAGAGAGAGAGAGAGAGAGATTCCTTTCTTCTTTCTCTCTCTTTTGGGTTTCATGTCCTAGTCTCTTCTCTTATTTCCATTCCACATCCTTTTCCCTGTCACCTTCCCCTTTCCTGTTCCTTCTTCTCCCTCCCCATTGAGTTGGTTTGATACTGCTTTTTCTTAAGGAGGAGTATTAATTTAATTTGACTGACTGAACTGATTTTATATTTACTCCTCTTCAGGAATCTTCTTCTCCACCCCCCCTCCTTCTTTCTTCTCTTCCTCCTTCTCCTTCTTCTTCTGGAGTTTTATGCAACTTTAAGTGGCCAAGTTCTGTCATTTTGGGACAATTTGAAACAAACAAGGATTAAGCTGCTCAATTCTTCAGAAAGAAAATTAATGCTAATGGAAATATATACTGACTACCAAAGGAATTGAGAGGATTAGAATACTAAATGACAGTGGGAATTGAGTGAACCACACTTACCCCATCTTGGGACTCAATTCTGGATCTAGTTCAATTCCCTTTCTGTTCAACTGTGGTTCTAATCTAGTCTAATTTCTGTATTATGAAAAAAAACTTTATTCAATTGTAGGCAATCACTATCCATCCAGTCCATGAAATATGGACTTATTGGGAGAAAATTTTATTACATAGCTTACTTCCCATTGCTTAGAAACCCTTAACTAAGGACCTACGTCATGTTGACCAGATATCTGGTTAAATCTAAAGACTGATGGAATAAGTTCCCTCACAATTATTTCTCTCAAGCAACACATATATGGTATCAGAAAATTGGTCCCTGATCAATCAGTTACTGTTTCTGTATTCCTTTGCTTATGACAGACATTTGTCTGTCAACTTGGGGGATGAGTAGTGGTGCTAATGGATGTTACTTTTTGTCATTTCACGAAGTGGTACCTGTTCACTCTTTGCCTCCCAACTTAGAAAGTCTCTAATCATTCCACGCCTAATGTTACCTGGTTAACTGTTTCCTTTTAATTAATTGGTCTTATTTTATTAATTGTTTTTTATTGTATAAAAATCTGCCTCCACCTATATTTGTGGGCCAGGGCCAAAGCTGAGGAAGATGACCAGTCTCAATTTTGGGGGCAATGGGCATGCATTGCTTAATAAACTGATATGCTCAGAAGTTCAAACCTTTGTTTCCTCAGTCATTTCATCTTTCAGTATGAAAAAAATGTAGCCTCATTTTATTTTTAGAAACGATAATTTTGCAGTTGAGTAATTTAGCTAAGTTTTAAGTCCATATTTCATGAACTAGATAGATGTGATTCCTGGAATATTTTTCAAATATGAACAAATGAACAAGATGGAAATTTCAAGGAAAAGAGTAAATTCTACACAACAATGAACAGCAACCACTGGTCCCTTAATATAATGTATATTCATACAAAAACGCAAGGGATAATATATAGACCTAAACTTTGTACTTCATTCTAGTGTTTATGATTTGCCTCATGATAGTAGTATAAGAAAATGATAATGGCTGGATCTTAATATATTTTGGTTGTTTCAAATAAATGCTTCACATGAATTTTGTCATTTTGAAGTCATTCATAACACTGAGGCTGGCTAACAAGATTAAATGAGATATAGACATACAGATTGCTTCTTTAATCTAAAGTGTTTCTCTAATATATTTCTTAGTGAAGAATCCTTTATTTATGAGTAGAGTCAGATGACTACCAAGGTATGCTGCTGAGGTCAAACTATGTGGTTCAAGTTATGTAATATTGAAAACATCATTATAAGGAGAAAAATATTAAAATGAAGCAAAAATTTAATCAAAGGTTAGTAGAATTATTTTTATATAAGAAGAAAATTCTTAACTAATGTCTTCGATGTTTTTGGTGCTTAAATATTTTGCCTCTGAAAATAGCTTATATAAGTGCTTACAATAATAGATACTTAATAATTCATTGAAATAATTTAATGATAAAAGTTATATAAATCTATTAAATTAGTGTGTTCTCGTCTATATTTCATAAAACATATTGTAATGACTAGGTAGTGAGCTCTAAAATCATAAAATGACCACAGATTAAATAGAAAGAATTACACAAACCTCAGAATATTGGAACACAATCAAATTGTGAAATTACTGATTTGTATTCCAGTAACCTAAACCTTAACATCTTCCATGAATTATTCTACAAATTTAAACAAATTCCAATATATGTTGTCATTGGTGTTTAACTTAAAGTTAATCACATGTTGCTTTAAATGTAGTTAATTAAATCTATGGTGATTAAATGGCTGGATAACTTGCTAGACCTTGGGAAACTTGAAAGGTGGATAGCAGAAGATACTCCTATTTCCCTTATCTGTGTCATTATTCTAGTCATTGGGTAATATTTGGTCATTATAACCCATCTGCTGCTTTTTCCTAAGTAATATTTCTCAAATAATAAAGTCTTTGACTGCTATAAGGACCACTTGTCTCAAACAAAGGACATCAGCTAGCTCATGTTCATTGATTATGATGAAAGTCCAGATTCTCAGGATAATAGCTCTTGCACTATAGGAATACAGTAAGTGAAAGATGTCAAATGAGGATCCTAGACTTTCTTATTTTGTTGTGCTTCTCAAGAGTTTTACATCTGAAAAAATGCCATTGGTGTACCTACCTTAAAGGGCTATGAGAAATCTTTTCAAAAATAAAAAAAAAATTCTACTCAATATGGTGCAATGATATCTTATTAATTTATAAATAATCTTCCAGTTCTCTGCTATCATATTTCTTTTTCCAATTGAGTTCAATGATAAAAGGTTCACATTTTAACAGGTTGCTGAAGAGCTTGACTGTGAAAATTGTTAGCAAATCTGTGTCTATAGTCTTGTTCTTCCCTTGCAGCTATTAAGAAATAAAGAATTTGGTTGAATGAGAAATGCAGATAACTGAGCTAATTCCTCAATATATATTAAATGTGAACAGCTGCTACATGACAAATTCATGAACAATAATTTCCTGACAATCAAAGGGTAAGCTGTGTGACTTTTGTTTAACTATTTTACTGGAAGTTTTTCCTTCCTTCAAACCTAACTTTATCTCCTTAAAATTTATATCCCTCTATCATAGTTTTACCTTTGGAATCAGACAGATCAAATCTAGTCACTTCTTAAAAAACATTTAAAAATGGGGCAGCCAGGTAGCACAGTGAGTAAGAGCACTGGCTCCAGTGTTGGGATGACTTGGAGGTCGAATCCTGGGCTCAGACACTTAGCACCCACCTGGAAACACCTGGCTGTGTAACCTTGAGCAAGATACTTAACCCCAATTGCTTAGGGGTGTCCAGGTGGCTCAGTGAGTAGGAGCACCGGCTCCAGTGTCAGGATTGACCTGGGGATCAAATCTGGGCTCAGATACTCAGCACCACACCCAGAAATAACTGGCCATGTAGCCTTGAGCAAGTTACTTAACCCCATTGCTTTAAAAAAAAAAAAACACATTTAAAAATCTCTGAGTGTAATTATCATAAATAAGTCTTCTTCCACATCTTCCACTCCCCTACCTCCCACCAACCTGGTTTTCTCTTTTCTAAGCTAAATTCTCTAAATTTTTCTTATGGAATGAAATTTAGTAATGTTCACCATTTCCGTTTCTATCTAGAACTTCTCCATCACAACATTTTATTTATAAACTGTGGTACTTAGAAATGTGCATAGTAATCCAGGATAAAAAAAAGAAAGAGAGAGAGAGAGAGAGAGAGAGAGAGACATATATATATATATATACATATATATACATATATATATATTGACTTTTAAAAAATGCCATATTTTAGAAATATTTCTTTAGGAAAATAAGGATAGTTATTCCTATTTTTGTCAATATTTCACAACCTCTTTCAATTCTTAATCTCCCATTTGTTTCATATTCCAAATACCACCCTCAATTTTTTTTGTTTTATTTATTTCAAATCCAAAATTATTCTATTACAAAATTTATCTAGAAATGATATATTTGATTAAAACTTATTCCTTGTTGCTAAAGCTACCAAGAGAACTGAGGAAAATATAAAAAACAAGCTTCATTCCACAAAGTCTAACTATAAAAAGCCATAGCCATTGTGGTTCTCAAAATCAGGTAGAAAACAAAGAAGAAAGCAATATTATAAATCATCATGGGACTTTTCACTTCATGTGGGTAACAAATAGGCCATTAAACGATGTGAAATATGTTCAAGAAGCAAACCAAAAAAAACTTAGTCCTTATATTAAGCAACATCTGGGAAATTAATGGAATGGTTCTCTTTTCACCTAAACATTTGACATTCTAAAGACATAGGCACAGTAAAGTTATTTCTTGGCAGTGGTGACCAAAAATTCTGAAATTTGATTCTTATTCCAGTGTTCCCTTCTAGAATTTCAAAATTGAAATAATCATGGAATTACTTAAATTGTCTTGCGTGAACAAATGTATCACATTCCTACCTTATATGAAATGATATATCTAGGAACCTGTACTAATAGCTTCATTTATGTGGTATGTGCTCTGTTTGCTGATCTCCACAAATCTGCATTACTCTGTGGAAAGCCACGTTATTTTAACGTGTTCACTGTTTGCTCTTGGGGAAGTTTTAAACAACATGATGATCATAATTTCTGCTTAAATAAAATCCTTTTCCTCTGAGCAACTCCAAACTCCATATAAACATTTAATCTTTAAGACAGCTTCCTGCCTTAAGGCTGTGTCATATACACAAACTGTTTTGATGAAAACAAAAGCAAAAGAAAAACAACCGTACAGATACACTTGAAAATCTTTTCATTTTCCAAAGACATTTCTTTTTTAGAAGAAAAAATATTTCTTAAAATGGAAAGAATTTTGGTGAGGCTAATGGAACATAGTTTGAGTGTATTGAAATAATTTTAGACATTACAGTTCTTATTATCAAAGATTTACATATAAGGAAGCTGAATCACTTACACTATGCCTAAAGCAATTTCCTTATTAGTAGACAAAAACACTATGCCTAAAACAATTTCCATATTAGTAGATGCGAACTAAATAAAATTCATCTCAGCTAGTTACCTTCTTTTATTTCTTCTCTTTTTTTCTTGCTAAACTCCTTAAGAAACCTGTCTACTATCAAAGCTGTCAGTACTTTCCTCTAACTCTCTTCTTTAATCTCTATAGCCTGACTTTTGACTTCAATGTTTACCTGAAATGATTCTCACGAAAGTTGGCAATGATCTTTTGTCCAATTTCATGACCTTTTCTCAATTTTCATCTGTCTTGATCTCTTTGCACATTTGACACTACTCTTTGGGCTTTCATGGAAATTGCTCTTTGCTGGTTCTTTTCAAACCTATCTGTCTTCTCTATCTGCTTTGCTGAAGTAATGCCCATGAAGAGAAGGCATCATTACACAAGGCTCTGCCTTGGCCCTCTTGTCTTTTCCCTCTATTGGTGGTCTCATTAACTGCCATGGATTGAAAAATCATCTCTGTACAGATTCTCAGATTGAATTGTACAATCCTAACTTCTCTCCTTATCTCCATTCTCACATTTCCATGTGCCAATTGGACATTTCAAACTGGATGTCTCCTGGACATCTCCAACTCAATATCTCCAACTCCAGCAGCTGAGAAAACCCCAGCAATTGGGACAAAGCTCCCCCCTCTGGTAGCAGAGTTCTACTGTTGCAAAAAGCTCCAAAGTCTAGTAATTGAGTGGTAACATGAGCAAACAAGGGAAGCAAGGCAAGCACAGTAATCCAACTTTGGACTCCTTTTTTGGGGACAAAAAGAATCAAAACATGGAACAGGAGGAAGACAACAAAATCAGAACTCCTACACCAGAAGCTTCCAAGAAAAGAATAAGCTCCTTACAGGCCATAGAGGAGATTGAGAAGGATTTTGAAAAAACAAATAAAAGAAGTGGAGGAAAAATTGGGAAGAGAATGAGAATGATGTAAGAAAATTTTAAAATGAGAGTCAACAACCTGACTCAAGAAAATAACACCTTAAATAGTAGACTAACTCAAATGACAAAAGAGGCTCAAAAAGCCAGTGAGGAGAAGAATGCCTTAAAAAGTCAAATTTTCCAGATGGGAAAAAAATCTCAAAAGCTCACTGAAGAGTCTAATTCCTTGCGAATTAGACTGGAGCAAATGGAAGCTAGCGACTTTATAAGAAATCAAGATACTATGAAACAGATCCGAACAAATGGAAAAATAGAAGGCAATGTGAAATATCACATTGAAAAAACCACTGACCTGGAGAATAGATTCAGGAGAGATAATTTTAAAAATATTGGACTACCTGAAAGCCATGATCTAAAAAAGACCCTAGAAATCATGCTCCAAGAAATTCTCAAGGAAAATTGCCCTGATGTTTTAGAACTGGAGGGCAAAATAGAAGTTGAAAGAATCCATAGATCACCTCCTGAAAAAGATCCCAAAAAGAAAACTCCTAGGAATATGATAGCCAGGTTCTGGAATTCCCAGATCAAGAAGAAGATATTGCAAGCAGCCATGAAGAAACAATTTGAATACTGTGGAAACACAATTGGGATAACACAGGATCTTGCCACTGAGGGATTGAGGGGCTTGGAATATGATATTCCAGAGGATTAAAACCAAGAATCACCTACCCAGAAAAAGTAAGTACCATGTTTCAGGGGAAAATATGTTAATTCAATGGAATAGAGGACTTTCAAGCATTCTTGATTAAAAAAAACAGAGTTGAATAGAAAATTTGACATTCAATTACAAGAAGCAAGAGAAGCATGAAAAGGTAAACAGGGAAAAGAAATGATAAGGAACTTATCAAAGTTGAACTACTTACATTCATACACAGAAAAACAATAATTGTAACTTATGAACCTTTTCTCATTATAAGAATAGTTGAATGGAATAGAAATTTATATACACACACACATACACGTCTCTAAAGAAGGGTATATGCACATATGAAAGCACATGTGAGAATGTGTATGTATGTGTACAGGTATACATAGATAGAGGATACAGGACCAGTTGAATAGGAAGGGATGATACTTAAAAGGTGAAATTAAGAGGTGAGAGAGGAATATAATGAAAGGAGATGGAGAGAGATAGAATGGGGTAAACTATCTCATATAGAAAGGCAAGGGAAAACTGTTACAATGGAGGGCAAGAACAGGAAAGCAAAAAGGAATCAGTCAACCCTATTCTCAATGAATTTGGTTTAGGGAGGGAATCACACACACACTGAATAGTGTATGTCACCCTACAGGAGAGTAGGGGGGAAGAAGATGAGAGGGGTATGATGGAAGGGAGAGCAGGCTGGGGGGAGGGAAGTTGGAAGCATCCACTTTTTAAAACGGATAGGAACAAAGTAGAAAATAGAACAAGTGCGGGGTGGGATGGGATGGAGGGAAATATAGTCAGAATTCACAATATATGTACTATGGAAATGTTTTGCATGGCTACACATGTACAGCCTATGTTGAATTGCTTGTCTTCCCAGTAAGGATGGGTGACTAGGGATGTAGAGAAGGAATCTGGAATTCAAAGTTTTAAAATCAAATGTTATATATATATATATATATATATATATATACAATTATTACTATTATTGTTTTACATGTAACTGGGAAATAAGATATATAGGCACCAAGGCATACAGATCCACCATGCCCTACTGGAAAATCAGAGGGGGAATGGGGGAATACAGACAGACAATTGGGGGAGCGAATATTCAGTGGCATTGCTGTTTTGGTTTGGTGGGTAGGGGAAAAACGGGGAGAAAATTTGTAACTCAATATCTTGAGGAAATGAATGATGCTAACCAAAAATAAATAAATAAATAAATAAATAAATGAAATTACATATCTTATCATGTTACTGCAGTGGAAAGCAAAGGAGTATTTAGCTCCTTGTGTCAGCTATTCGGGTATTTAGGACCTTGTTTCAATTCAAGTGTCTTTGAGACTTGCCCATGATTATATCAAGTCTTTGTTAGAAACAGAACCTGTGAAGCCCATAGTGGGAGGGACTTGCCAAAGACCAGAACAGGAAGGACATAAGAGGTGGGCAGAACAGGGACAAGCTGATGATATATAAAAGAGTGAGCACAGCTGTGACTGAGCAGAACTGAGAGGAAGCATGGCTGTGTCACTGCCACTTTATCTTTTTGTTTTGATGTTACTTTGTCAGACCTGTCTGCTGATAGAGGATGTTGCTGTTACAAAAGCCCTGGGAACTTACTACTTGTTCAGAAGCCCTGAAAGAGGACTTTCCTGTTGTCGGTTTGCAGACGTCCTGGAGGAGGGTTTTACTGATGTTTTCAGAGGTCCTTGGACTTTACTGGTGACTTGTGTTGATTTCTTAGACCCTGTTTGTGGGTCCGTGTTGATTTCACAGGCAAAAAGTAAATTGTTCATGGTGTTGGCAACGTGTAGGAATGTTGTTGTGGCTCTGTTAAGCTTTGTCTTTCCAGAAACAGAACTGCAAAGGGTTTGAGGTGGACTGGTCACTGTGAAATTCAATATGGAATGGGAGCTGGACAAGGAGCTGAGAGCTGCCTACCTGTGAATCCAGGTGGAGACTGGGTGAATTCAGACAAGAGCTGTGAGCATGGAAGAGGAACCATGGAATTTGGGAGTCAGCCTTGAGCCAAGATGAAAGGACCTTTCCTTGGGTACTTAGTGCTGACTGGCAAGATCATGATTTACTGTGAGCTAGGTGTGGGAGAACTTTGTAGTTTGTACCCCTCAAGTATGATTGAGTTAAGGATGATTGGAAGCTAGTCTCCAATCAAGAAGAAAGAAGGCTTTCTGACAGAGATTAAGACACTGTGACCTAGGGGTGGGAGACCTTTGTACATTGTATCTCTTAAAGATTATTGCTCCTTAAGGATGATTGAGTTAAGGACTTACTGAAAGATATCTTTTGTTTAAGAACAGGTGACCACTTTAATAATCAGTTGTTTTGTTATATCATTGTGAATGCTGTACATTGGTTTCTGTGAATGTTTTGCTTTAGTTTACTGCTGAATAGAGAGTTTACTATACTATGTGAACCTTAGAGCTATTCACAGAAGCAAACCTCTGGAGAGCTGCTCATGCTTGGCTTTACTCTCACCTTCTTCCTTATCCCTGAACCTTGACTATCCTGACATCCCTTTAAACTCAGCTAATGTCCCATTTTCAACAAGAAATATCTCCGTGTCCTCCTTAATCTGAATGCCCTCACTCTGAGAGTATCTTTTATTTTAATCTGTACACAGCCTATTTTTATATAGCTGCCTGCATAATGTCTCCCTCTTTATAGTGTGAACTCTTTGAGATTGGGCTCTAAGTTTTGTATATCTTTGTAAGCTCATTGCATAGCAAGAAACATGATACCTAGTAGGTATTTAATAAGTGCTTATTGACTGACTTTTTGGATTACTAATTATCTTTCTGAGCTCATTACACTCTTATCTATTTGTTGATTTATTCTGTGGTGAGGATGAAAGTGATGTTTTATGTAAAATTCTTATAACATCTAAATCCTTGAAGTAGTTATCCGTCACCACGTAAGATCCTTGCAACTGTGTGAAGTGACCAGTCCAATAAGCATTGGCATGATATTGTACTTCCTGTGGGTAGGTTTTGCAGTACAGTAAATTTGTCTGACTCAAGAATGAATTCATATGACTGGTCTTTTCTATCACAATTGGTTCTAATAAGAGAAATTATAACCAAAAGGACTTTGGCAAGCAGATTCTTCTAAATGAGTTTGATAGGCAACCCACAGTAAAGCACCAGTTGAGAACATGTACATTTTCTTTTATACCTGTCAGGTGCTTGAGAGAAGTATTTGTCAATCACTCCAAAAAAAGGATACTGATAGATTTTATATCAGTTTCTGGAAATAATAAACAAGGCATATGCATCATGATATAACTTTTCTGAATGTAATCACTATAGTGGACATATTGCTGTAATAAAACTTTGACTCAAGAAAATCACAGATCAGACCTGAAGGGGTCAATTAAAATAAATTCATTCTGAATCTCTGGGATATCACGTGGATATATTTTGGCTTGTCTCTCTTAGATGGAGGTTTAGTGAGATTCCCATCCATAAATGATGTATGTTGGTAGTTCATTTAGGCATAAATGCTGCTTAAACATACCCTAGGGTCATCATGAGTATAATAAGCTCGATTAAACACTTAGTAAGTAAAGGTCTCCTGTAGGAAACAGAATGATTTCCTCCTGCATCCCATGTGGCAGACTAGGCTGCTTAAAGCTGTCTAGGTACCACTTACATGGCAAGTATTCATTGCCATCTTAGTGCTCTTAGAAAAAGCAGCCTCATTTGCAATTTCCAATGTTCTTTCTGGGCATCTCATCAGGCTCTGTCTTTATACATGGTGAATAATGCTTGTCCAGGTGACTGCAATCAGTGCCCCCTGAGGGTTAGCTCCCCTCCTGTCCAAATAAGAACTGACTGAGGCTCAATGCAAGTGAACATATTGAGCAAGAATGGTGATTGGCGAGAACATTTTTAAGTAGACACAAGATATTTCCTGGAGTGCACTATTGTGATGGAAGTCAGCTGGACACTGATGAATGAGATCTTGGAATTATGAATGCCTTTTGGTGGATTTTAAAATAGCAGCATTTTTCTCAGTACTTGGATAAATTAGAGGTGTAGTGGTCTCCAAGGACCTGTAGTCCTTGCAGTCACATGAGAACTGTTTGATTTCAGGGGGCCATTTGAAGAAAGATTTTGAATCTTGTTATATGTTGTATCCCAGGACAAGGTCCAGGGGAAGAGGGCAATAATTACAATTAGAGAGATCTGAAACTTTTTTGGTGACAAGAGAAGAAATAATGCCAAGGCTTGCTTTAAAGCAATCATATTTGTGGCTCAGTGAAATTGACCAGAAAGAAAAGCAAATAAAATCAGGATATGCTTTTAATTGATAAGTGATATCTTCACTTCCTCCACATTATAGAGGCCAGATTATATGTCTCTGATGAATTTCAATATAAGGAAGTATGTCAACAATCTTTGGCTCACATGACCAAGAATCATGAAAACAAATAATTTATTTCTATGATTTAGAAACTATTTGGCAAGGACTTTGTGACTGAGAAAAAACAAGAATCCATCCCATAGTGATGTTTGAGAACAGTGTCTCCCCAGAAATGGAAACTCTGCAAGTATTCAACATCTTCAAGTTGAAAAGGCAATGCATTTTACTTGAGTATCTGGCTCTTGTGCATTATTTCGAAAAACCCATCTCCAAAATTATCCTTTCTCCAAAAATTGAGTTATGATTCCTAGAATTCCAATATTAGAAATAAATTATTTTTGTAATTAATACAAAAGACTCATGTAAGGACAAAACAGAGTAAGTCTTGATAGATACTAATTAAATTTTAGAGCTAAAGGGGACTTTGGAAATGATCTAATCTCTTCACTTTGCCTATGGGGATATTGAGGCCTAAAGAATTCAAATGGCTTGTTAAAAGTTATCTACAGTTAGTGATAACACCAGAATTACAAATTAAGTCTCCTTATACCCAGATAAGTTTTAAACTGAAGCATAATCTCTATTATATCTTCTTTAAAATTATTTTCTTTGGTGCTTTCCAATATGGCATATTGCTGATAGGAGGATACAGCTGGAAAGGGACAGTGGATATTCAGGCCTTGAGGCAGTTTTAGAGGCATCTTTCGACCTAAAGATCATTTGATTCCCACCCCCACCAATTTAAAACTCAAGAAAATTAGATAAAGAGATTCATTGATCGCCCCATATTCCCACAGTCAATCTCAGGTTGACATTTGTATTTTCTAATCTATCTTCCAAAATTCATTTCAGTTTACTACTTCGAATGGCTATCATAATGATCTTGATGTTTTCTTTTTATGTCAAACTACATCTTGAATTAGGAATAGACAGTTACTGTTCTCACCAACAATCTCATCTAAAGTCATAATATTGACCATCCTTTACTAATATCCTTCTTTAGTATTGTTAATAGTCTTTAAATTATTTACAAACAAGAGGAGTAATAACATAAGTGATCCTAAAGTTAATTCATCTAAATGGTATGAGGCTGGGGGTCTCCTTAAAAGTGATTAGAACTTAACTTAACTATAACCTAAAAGTGTGGTTAAATCCTACTCATTGTAGCAAAAGAGCTTTTAGGATTTTTTTTCTTTATAATACCACCCAAAATCTTATTTACCTTGATTTTGTGTGTGTGTGTGTGTTCTGGACTGTCCACTAAAGAAAAAAAAATTGTGGTCCTTCATATTGTTTTTCCTGTTTTTCTGTCATCCTTTGGAAATACTCAAGTTGTCAGTCATAGACATTTTGTACCAGCCTTGTGCTATGGAATCAGTGTTACTAAATGCACACCAATAGACTGCTACTGAACAGAAAGCGAGCTTGCTTTTCAGTAACTGCTTTTTTAGTCTCTCTTTGTTGCTTTCTTTTCTATATATACACCACCACTCTCTAGGTCAATTGGTTAGTGACTGCAGCAGGCATTCTGAATGACATTGAAGGGACTGTATCTGAGTGTTGTAGAAGGAAGAAGTTGCTTAGATTGTAAAGAATGAAACTCAACTCTTCTATTAATTACAGAAAAACTCAATTGTATGTATTTTTTAAAAAATAAATCAGAGTAAAATATGACATCCTTTCCCATTGAGTCAAAGATCATTATTCCCCAGCCTAAGGGGATATTTCTTCAGGACATTTTTACAATATTTTGATAAAATTCACATAATAGAGTTTATTTGGGGTATTCTAAAAGTCTAAAAAGTTTTATTATTTTACAAAATTTGCACTAAGAAAAAATGTGTCTCTAATCATTGGATCCTTTTCACTTTGGTCCTGCTTTTTCTTCACTACAGAAGTATGTAGTCATATTCTTACGCATTTAATTTAAACCACTCAAATTTTATTATGCATTTTTGATTTTTCTTTTTCTAAGTACAATAGCTACCTCATTTCTTTTGTTTATCCTCTGTAGCTTTTCTTTTCATTTTTCTCCCTTTTAATTTTCCACAATTGGCATAACTCCTATCCTTTAATTTATGTTGGAATCATTATTTACATTTTAATTAGATTGCTGTAATGACATTCCTTTGTCAGTTTAGGAAAGTCTCATTTTGGTCTCTTCTGAATTGATTTGTTTGTTGAAGACTAGATATAAATATTACTTTTCTTAACAGATAAACGTACAGATCTATTTAACTAAAAATATGTAAAAAATCTATTTTGATTGCCATATATAATGCATGATAAAATTAATTTTAGAGAAATATATAAAATGATTGAAATTATGACATTATTAGTCTAAGACACATTTTAGACTTTCTTTCATTATCTTTTAGATAATTATTCTTATAAAACAAAATAGCTATTTGTAGTACATCAGAGATTTGGGAGCCTGAAAGGATATTGTTTTATCTATCTATCTATCTATCTATCTATCTATCTATCTATCTATCTATCTGTCTGTCTGTCTGTCTGTCTGTCTGTCTGTCTGTCTGTCTATCTATCTATCTATCTATCTATCTATCTATCTATCTAGTAGCTTTTCCACCTTAAAATTTTATGGTTTAATGGTTATGTTAAAATTGGTACACATTTTTTTCCTGAAGAATTAGTCAGATTTTTTGGGTCTTTGTATGAGGCAGCTATGGTACAGTGGATAAAGGACTGGGCTTTGAAATGGAAGACCAAGGCTCACTTCCTGCTATCAACATTGTCATTTCCCCTGAGGTATCTATGTGACCTCAGAAAAGTGATTCAACTTCTAAGTCCTTTAGCAAACTTTATAAGACTATGCCAACATGTGTTGACACAAGTGTTCTCATTTTGGAGCTCTTTTTGTCACTAAAATCAAAAGTTCCAATCTGTATTATATACTAGTTTCTGTTGGATTTCCCTGGGGACACATGAATTATCTAGAGAAATATAGTGAACAAATAAAAGATTCTATTTTCTTAACTCTCAAATGGAGGGAATGGACTATTCTGTTATGTTTGTGTTTTCTATTTGGCATCTATTTTATTTTTATGGTACATATGAAGTGAATGTTCTAATTTTCTGTTAAATGGATATGCTGCTGATTGCATGAAAATTTTCCCTTCCTTGACCAATTGAATTTCTGATTGCTTCCTTATTTCTGAATTGTGGGTTTTCTGTTCAAGTCACCTCTATCCCTATCTAGATCTTTTTTTATTTGTTTAAAACCACAAAGTCATTAAATCAAATTCATGTTGCTGGTTTTTTATTTTCCTTTTGTTTGTTTTACCTTGTCTCAGAGTATCAGCATATATTTGTAATCTATATAAAGATTTGTAAATCTTTGTAAAGACCACAAGTCTTTCAGTTCGTGGGCAAATGAACAAAAATGTTTTTAAAACATACAAGTACTCAGTTGATTTTTTCCCTCAAAGTTCTCAAAGTAAGGGGAAGCCACAAACTCTTTAGGTGGTTCAGTCCACTTTGGGGTATTTTATCAATGATAACCATATTGGATAATGGATGTAAAGCATGCTGCAACATTTAAAATGCCATATAAATACATAATTAAATTTATTATTTTTATTATTTGATTATAATAAGAATGTGATAAAGATGATAATGATGATGATGTGTGAAGTGACATAATGACTAAAAGTACTCTTTGAAAATTCTGCCTACTTCTAGTAAGGTCAAGATAAATAAAACTAGTTCCTCTACCAATATGATAGCACTTTTTTTTTAAAAAAAAAGCAATCGGGGTTAAATAAGTTGGTCAAGGTTACACGGCCAGTTATTTCTGGGTGTGGTGCTGAGTATCTGAGCTGGGATTTGATCCCCAGGTCATCCTGACACTGGAGCCAGTGCTCTTACATGCTATGCTACCTGGCCAACCCATAATAGCACATTCTTAAATTTCCAAAATGTTCTCATTTCTAGGTTAAAAATTCTCATTTAAAAATATATCCATATATGATATGATATCAAGATACATCATATTACTTGTCAATGAATGAAACTTTAAGAAAGCCAGCAATCAGGTTGACTGGGACCAACTATTAATATCTGATATTACCATATGTTATCTAATTTCAATTGATGCCACACTAGAGGAGGTCATCATGCTGCTCCTCCCTAATTAATCCTCTGTCATAGTCACCTCAGCAAGTGTTCCAAATATTTACTTTTTTCCCCCTCCAAAGTATTCGCAGCTCAGGACCACGTGATTTGAGAACCTTACCTGATTGTTAAGGTATGAAATCATGGACATTTGTAATGAATTCACTCATTTCTCTATTTACATATTCCCCCAAATTAATGCCCATTGTCTTATTCTTTATTCCAAACTCTGATGAGTAGTTCATCTTTCTGACTCCCAATGTACTTATTAACTTTTTCTGACAAGGAAATAATTGAACATAACAGAGAAAAAAATAATCATAGTTACATCTTGGAAGTTTAATGGTTTGAGTTAGCCTACAAAAAGCAAACAGACACTACAGAAACACATACATTAATGATAGTATATAACCTGTTAAAATTCTAATGCTTCAATATATTCCAAAAATAAAATCATAATTAAAATGTGTGATTTTGTATTAATTTCAAATTAATTGCTTTTAATTATATCATGTTTAAAGGAACCATTAATAATGAAAACATAATTCTACATTTTGATGGATTTTTTATTTTACTGGTGTGTCTGTTCGCTTCAAGTCTTGCAACCCAAATATGCCTTAAAGTACTGGTATACTCTCATCCATATTTTCCCATAAAGCCTTTATAGAATCTTTCTCATAATCCTCTTGATACTGATGGAACAAATGGACTGTATATCCCTCATGCTTTTCACATGATAGATCCACCTTTTTGGTTTACATATATACATACATATATAAAAACACATTCATATACACACTCATATAAACATACACATATACATAAATGTATAAATATTTAAAGATATAAAATATATAAAACAATAAGCACTGTGAGTTCTCACACTTGGTGTCTCAATAAATTAACTAATGATAAAGATACTATCTATTACGGAATATTATCTGTAAAAGCCAGGATTTTCCATTGCAATATTTCATTGGTGTATGCATACCTAATTGCAGAGCAACTTAAATATTAAAATAAAAATCAATTGAAATTTTAAAAATAATATAGATAGAAAATATATTACTAGTGAGATTGATTTTCATTCTGTGGAATGGATGTTGAAATTATTGGGAAAGAGGTAAGTTTCTAGACAGAATGGAGAGTATACTAATGACAGAGAAGTAAATGTGAGCTGTGATATCACAGTAAAACTCTGAAAGTGGAAATGGGAGGAAAGAATATACTGGATTCTGCTCCAGGCTTTGCATGTGAAAGAATGTGAAAGGAGAAGCCAATCTAGGATATTATAGCAACATATATTCTATATTCAGGATAAATCTGTGTTTTAATGAAGACCAGAAGATGAAAGTGATGTGACAAGAAGGGATCTAGGAAGAAGAAAGGGTGATTTCTAAAATATAGTAGGGTTGCAGAAGACACTAAAAAAAGAAGAGCCAAAGGGGATAGTGACTGGGAAGGCCTGAGGCTGAGTTGGATGACAGTGTTGGAGAGGAAGCCAGGGAAAATTATTTTTACCTAGACAAAAGTTAGTTATGAGTCACTGGAATTACAGAAGCCAAAAATGGGAATTTGCTAGCTATAGGGTATAAATAGGTACAAGTAGAGAAAGTAAATTGACTACAGAGTTTAAATTAGAAGAGGGTATAAATGCCTCTGAAGTTTCTTACTTTAAGGTGGAATCACTGTGCCAGATTGCAATGGAGGAGGATTCAGGATGTGGATTGTTGAACAGGAGATAATAAACAAACAAATAACATTCTAGTTATTTATGGGAAGTCAATGGAAGCGACTTTATTTTATTCATGACACAGTTCTCGATGCTAGGTAGAAGAAGGGAGAGTTATACTGAAAAAAAAGTTTTTTTTTAAGCTATCTGAGAATGGAGACTTGTGAATTCTATTTTCCTTTCTGATCCTCCCCCCAACTCTGACATCTAATGCTGTCCATCAATATGCTGAACAGAAAAGTGACCTAGCCAGATGATGGTCCAGGAAGATGTCATTGACAGGAGATTCTTTGATTGGCAGGGGGATTTGTTAATATTACTCAGAGTGAGCAAATGCTGAGGTAGTATATTATGTGATCTGTGTTAATGTAAGGGAATAATAAGAATATGTTTAAAAAGGTAGCCAACTTACTGCTAGAGGTGAAATAATGTATAATTTTGCTTTTCTTTGGGGAGTGAAACAATCCAAATCTTCTCTTTCATTCTCCCATTTCCACGCAAATACAGGAAAACATTAGCTACTTCTTTGAGTTTGGGCATCCAAAACTTTGCTACTGTTAGAAGAAAGGTAGGGAAAAAAAGGTAAAAGAAACCAAGAAGAAGAAGTAGGAGTAACAGAATGACTATTTCACTTGAATAGGCCAAGACAAATGGGTGTTTCTCTCAAGAGATCCATACTGCTAAGAGTATGATCCAATAACTTGGGAGGAGTCCTAATTTTGGAGTCCCCTCAGAAGTGGCCAAAAGATAAGTCTAAACTCAGTAATTCATCTCTGAGGTAGTTCCAGTCATAAAGACTTAATCAGAACCTGTCTCTCCTCTTAACAAATATCAAAGATACATTCTGTGAAGAGAAGTATGGACAAAGAAAGACTTTTGATCCAATAAACTCATTTTTCACACCATATAGCAATAAAATACATTAAATAAAGCACCATGATAGCACAGATTAAATATTAATTGGAAAATATTTTAATCTTGATCTGTGCCTTATAGCCTTATATGTGCAAAAAGAATTACCTTTTTGAGTGAACTTCTGAACATTGCTTGAAGCACCTTGTAACCATATGGTTTTCATATATAAAGATAAGGATCTTTGATCTAGATTGATGTGGATATTTGATCCCATTATGCAGATAATTAACCATCTATGCTTATATGTCCTGTAAGGCTCTGATTCTTATCATTCTATAAGTTTGTCTCAGTGAATTTTACTTGATTTGATTGGGGTTGGGGGTGCACATCTTCTTGGAACAATGTAGATGACAATGGAGCGTATACTCACTCTCACCATGTAGTAATGAATTTTGTCCATGGAGAGCTGTCCTTGACATATTAGCCATATTTTGAGAGATCAAAATATTGAAATACGTTTAAGAAATTGTTGAAATAAATTTTTAAAGAGAAAGTATAGGCTATTTCTATGTGAAATAAGCAAATACACATTTTAGCTTCAAAGATTTGTCCAGAATAATTTTTACAACGAGCAAAAAAAGATCAAAGACAAGATTTTTGAGGTGAGATTTTCTGCATTTTGAAAATGATTTAGACTTTTAACCTTTGTAACTTTTTAAAATAAGTTTAAGAGGAAACCAAATAAACTGACATTTTAACAGTTATATAATTCATTATAATTGTTGCCATCAATTTCCTTTATGAAGACCTGGTATAGAGATTCTCTCAAGATTCTTAATCTCATCCACCAGTCAATCAAAGAGAAGCAGAGAAACCAAGATTGAGAAAAGAAATATGTCAAAACAATTTTGTTACCTTAACATAGATTAACTTAGAGAGGTAGAATTGCATAAATGATATTGAGCCAGTTTTAGAGCCAGAAAGAGTAGGGTTGATGTGCTGTCTCTGTTATATATTGGGAAAGTCACTTAAACTTTCAGTGCTCAAGGCAACTCACTAAAATGAAGTTGCAGAGAAGGTACTGACTTGCCTTTTTAGAGTAATTTTCCTCACCTGAGAGTTCCCTATTCCAATGAAATCATAGGCCCAGTTTCTTTCCTCTAAGTTGGCTAAATCTTCTAATTTTTATGAAAAGTTTTTTTTTTCCTCCTAGTGACTAACAAATAAGTAGTACCATATCTTTCATATCTTCCTCCCTCTTTATCAGTTTTTAAGGGTTTTTTTTTGTTTGTTTTTGGGTGTTACATATGAGCAATTGTAGTATAACAGAGTTCAGCTATCCATAAAGTGCTAATAAAGCTAATCCCCCTAAAAAGCTTTCATTTCTTCTGTTACTTAGATACCACTTGCCTATTTATTGTCAAACAGAATTTATTGTATATCAGACAAAACTTGTAAAAGTTATTTTATCTAGGACCATGACTCAGAGTTAGACATCTTTCAGTCTCAAAAGACAACAGGTGTAAAGGCAGAATTGTTAAAATAGGAAGATAGGAATTAAAGGAGTTTAAGCCTACAGGTAATCATCTAACTATCAATTATGGGGAAGACAGTAATCATACTTATGTTAAAAAAGTTATTCATGTAATAACTCCATATGATTATAATCAATATTGTACCTACATTTTATATTTTTTTTATAGAAATAGGGGTTAAATAATTTGCTCAAGGTTACACGACCAGTTATTTCTGGGTGTGGTGCTAAGTATCTAAGCCCAGATTTGATCCCCATGTCATCTCAACACTGGAGCCGGTGCTCTTTCTCACTGTGCTACCTGGCCGACCCTTGTGCCTACATCTTAAATGGAAAAATGAATAACTGAAAATTAAAGTTCTACCCATTTAACTTCCTAAGGAAAAATATAGGAAAATGTCATAAAAATAAAGTTGTAAAGACTAAGAAATAAACAGGGCACCCTAAATAACAAGATTAAAGCTGAGAGCAATTTACCATTCACTAAGTCCTATGTGGAATACTTTCCCTCTTCTTTTTTTTTTCTCCTACAATTTTCAAGTGTAAAGAAAGAAATATACTCTGGTCTTCCCCTAGAAACTCTGCCTCTCTACCTGTCATCAGAGAAAATTTTCTTGCCTGTTTTATGGAGGCAATTCAATTCTAGAACTGGTTAATAACTACAATGGCTTACTGAAGAACAAGTCCTGTCAACCTAAACTAAACTTGGTGCATCAAGGGGAAGCAATAGATACAATTTTTCTTGACTTCAGGAATGATTTTGATTCTACCTCATATGACATATTTCTCAATAAACTGGGAAAATATGATCTAGTTCATACAATTTTTTGTTAGGAGCACAAATCCTTGCTGGGTCCAAAGTTGAGAAAAACAATACTTCATGGTCAACTTGAGGAGTAATTGAAGGAGGTAACTGAAAGAATAGGAGTTTCCACACTATCTTCCAACTAATCTGAAAAGATAATTGTCTTATACTTAACTGAAATCACTCCTTAAACTTCAATACATTTCTCTTAATTAAATCTCTGGAGATGATTTCATTCTTCAAGTGCTCAAAATTACCTTGAAATCTGATGTATATTAAAAAGATTTGAATGCTATAAAACTAAGTTTATGCATTTAGTTAGTACCTTTCCCTGATCATATGAATATCTTAAAGCAATGCAAGGGCAACTTGGTTAGTTAGCAAGGTTTACTGTTTTTAGAAGGTGAGCTTTTTAGGCTTTGACTCCAAGGAAATTGTACCTGCTATCTGTCTAACTATCTCCACTGTCACCAGCTTTCTTCAAGATTTCATCATCTCTTATTCTCCTAGACCATTGTGAGAGAATCCCAATTATTTCTCCCCTTTCTAGCCAATCATTCACATTACCAAGTCACTCACCATTAATGGAAAAAAAAAAACACCTTCAATAACTCTATTTCCTGTTATATAAAATACTAACTACTTAATTCTGCTTTTGATGGATTTCACAATGTGGTTCAATGTGACCTCTCTTGCATTATTTCCTGTTACTTTTCATTGTGTACCCTATTCTTAAGTCAAAGTATTAATGACTTGTCAGAAGCCACTTACATGCATTTGAATAGGCCATAGAATGATGGACATATATTGAAAATATCATTCTCCAAGCTTTAGCTAAGTTTCTATTTCCTCCATGAATACTTGCTAAGTTGAAAGTGATTTCTTTCTTATTACTTTTCTCAGTCCTTTATGGCAACATTCCTTTGAATTAAATATTTTATTTGTTAGTAGGCTTAATTGTATAGATAATGACTATTCCCAACAATTAATTATAAAATTGTTTTCTATACATGGACCATGCCATTTTTAATAAGGGAGCTCTAGGCAAAGTGACTTGCACATAGTTAGCAATAACTAATAATTAATATTTCAGGAAAAACAGTAGAGCAGGGATCAACAGGGAACTAAAGAAATTCTAGTGTCTAATTATGAACTATAGGCTAGTCATAAGATGGAAGAAGAAAAGTACTAAAGGATTTTTGGTGTATGGTTCATCATATAACAAATTTTAAGTGGAAGTTTTTTTTTTTTTGGCTTTGTGTATCTGTTGTAGTTTTGGTCACTACTGTTGGTAGCTTGTTACTTCTCTCCTTATTTCCTAGGTGTAACCATGAGTAGTTTGGTGTTATTTTTGTTTTTGTTTCTGTTTGCCTTTTGGAGGGGGGAGGTCAGGGTAATTGGGGTTAAGTGACTTGCCCAAGGTCACATGGCTAGTAAGTGTTAAGTGTCAGAGGTCAGATTTGAACTTAGGTCCTGCTGACTCCAGGGCCAGTGCTCTGTTCACTGTGCCACCTAACTGCCTCAATTTGGTGTTATTTTAAAATATATATATTATATTTTCTTTAATTAGAGGTAAAGACCATTTTTAACATTTGTTTTTTTTTTAAGATTCTGAGCTCCAAATTCTCTTCCTCTCATTCCTTGATTAGACAAGCAATTTGAAATGAATCGTACATATGTAGTCTTGCAAAATATGTTCCCATATTAGTCATCTTGTAAAAGAAAGTGCAAATAACAATAACGAAAAAGAAAAATAAAGTAAAAAACAACAACAACATATGCTTTCATCTGTACTAATACTTCATTACTTCTTTCTCTGGAGGTGAAGAGTGTTTTTCATCAAAAGTCCTTTTATTTTCTCCTCCAAAATTTGTCATTTTCTTTCATTGTCATATTAGTCCATCTGATAGATGGGAGGTGGTACCTCAGTGTCATTTTAATTTGAATTTCTCTAATTAATAGAAATTTAGAACATTTTATATGAATATAGATAGCTTTGATTTTTTTCCCCTGAAAATTGCCTGTTTTCATCATTTTACCCTTTGTCAGATGGGGAATGACACATTCATGTAAATTTCATTCATTGCTCTATATATTTGAGAAATGAGACTTTTATCAGAAAAAAATTACTGTAATTCTCTCCCAGTTTTCTGCTTTCCTTCCAACCTTGGCTGCATTGGTTTCATTTCAACCAAAATAAAATCTTTTTATTTTGATCTAATCAAAATTTTAAATTCTATAATTAGTCTCTCTCTCTCTCTCTCTCTCTCTCTCTCTCTCTCTCTCTCTCTCTCTTTTTCTCTCTCTCTCTGTCTCTCTCTGTCTGTCTCTCTGTCTCTCTCTCTCTGTCTGTCTCTCTCTCTGTCTCTCTCTCTCTGTCTCTCTGTCTCTCTCTCTCTGTCTCTCTCTCTCTCTGTCTCTCTCTCTCTCTCTCTGTCTCTCTCTTTCTCCCTCTCTCACTTTCCCTCTCTCTAATTTGATCACAAATTCTTTCCTTGGCCATAAATATGACTGGTAAAATGTTCCAAGTTGCCCAAATGTGCTTCTGATATTAGCCTTTATCCCATTATCTTGTGTAAGTTGTTGATATTTACCTAGTTTCTGCAAACTATTTCCCCCCAAATTTTCTCAAATACTGATTTCTTGTCTCAAAATCTTGGTTCTTTGGGTTTATTGAACACCAGATTACTCTATCTGTAACTCATCTAATACTGTGTTATATGTAGCTAATCTATTCCATTAATTTACCACTCCATTTGGTAGCCAACACCAGACTATTTTGATGATTACTGCTTTGTATTATAGTTTGAGATCTGGAATTGCTAAACCACCTTTCTCCACATTTCCTTCCCATTGATTCCCTTAATATTATTAATCTTCTTTTTCCTTCCAAATGAATTGTGTTATTATTGTTTTTTAGCTCTATAAAATAATTTTTTGGTAGTCTAATTGGTACGGCACAGAATATGTATATTAATTTAGATAGAATTGCCATTTTAATTATATTTGTTAGGCCTATCTGTGTATTTCTCCCGTTGTTTAAATGTGACTTCACCTGTGTGAAAATGTCTTACAATTGTGTTCTTATAGTTCCAAGATTCATCTTGGCAGATAGACTTTTAAGTATTTTATATTCTCTGCAGTTATTTCAAAAGGAATTTCTCTTTCTTCCTCTCCCTGTCCGATGTTATTGTTGGTATATAGAGATGCTGATGATTTAGGTATGTTTATTCTATATCCACGGGCAGCCAGGTGGTCCTAGGGATACAGTGCTGGACCTGGAGTCTGTAAGATTGTTCTTCTTGACTTTAAATCTGACCTGAGATACTTACCAGCTTTGTGACCCTGGGCAAGTCAAGTAACCCTGTTTGCCACTGACCTTTTACTCTGTTTGCCTCAGTTTTCTCACCTGTAAAATGAGCTGGAGAATTCACCATGACTTTTTGTTGGTTCTGCTGCTCTAGAATGTGATTTGAGGTATGATTTTAAAGTTGTTTGGAGGGGAATTTGGGAGGCCTCAGATGAGTCCTTGCCTTTACCATCTTGGCTCTGTCTCTATGTACTTTTTCCTATTATTATTTCTGATGATACCCCATCAGTATGTTCCCATTCATCATTAATTGATATAAATAACCCAGTCAGATAGAAATATCTTTTAGAAATATTTATTCACTAAGTTGCTTAAAAATCTAAAACCAGTCATACCTCCCACAGGTACATAAACAGTCAAATTGAAAGTAAATTTAAGGTCAGATTTGAAGAATACATGTTCCATAAAGGAAACTCACACCACCTGCTTTCTAACAGTCAAATTTCTTCTCATTTGAACAGAGTTAGCTATTAGAGTGCAGAATCTAGAGTCAGGAAAACCCAAGTTCAATTACTGGATAGTCAAGTACCCTTTATCTGTAATCTAAATTTTAAAAAGAAAAGAAAGTTAAAATAAATAATAAATAAAAAAATTAATTGGTAAATGTTTCATTTTCATTTGGCAGTGAGGGGTAAAGGAAAGCCTCATAAAGCATGTGACAGCTATTCTGGTACTTGACAGTAGGAAAAGACTCAGTTATGGGCATAGGTCATATAAAGAGTAAAATACATGGAAATAGGATTTCAAAGAAAAAAAATAAGTATATGAAATTATTTCAGGGGGTTGTGAATAAAATGCTTTGTGAGCCTCAAAATACTTTATATATATATATATATATATATATATATATATATATATATATGAGCTATTATTATTATGCCAAACTGAATGGCTTCAGGCACTGGTCCAAATGTCAGGCTTCAGGCACTGGTCCAAAAAGAGACTACGTGTCTTGGTAATCCAAGGAGCTACCTAATAAAATTCAGAAAGGGTCATCACCAATAGTCTCACTGGTGTATTAAAAAAATAAGTATCCATAGTAAATCATGAAGAATATATACTTAGGCAAACAACATCTGAATTAGTGAAGTGGGTACTAT
The DNA here is from genome assembly GCF_028583685.1 of Petaurus breviceps papuanus. Classification (NCBI taxonomy): domain Eukaryota; kingdom Metazoa; phylum Chordata; class Mammalia; order Diprotodontia; family Petauridae; genus Petaurus; species Petaurus breviceps. The sequence goes on along the minus strand of NW_027187278.1, from coordinate 2,616,830 downwards.
GAAGTATAGAATATATTTCTATTTGTTTTCAGGAGGGGGCAAGGCAAAGTAATTGGATTTAAGTGACTTGTCCAAGGTCACACAGCTAGTTGTGTCAAGTGTCTGAGGCTGGATTTGAACTCAGGTCCTCCTGACTTCAGGGCTGGTGCTCCATTCACTGTGTCACCAAATTGCCCCTATAACATATTTTAAAAGGCATATGAAATGTACCTTTTGAAAGACAGAACTCCTCCAATATCAGAGAAGACAGTGAAAATAAATGTACTGATTTAGTTTATTTAACACATAACTGTTATTTCAAACAAGTCTGAAATGATTAGGTCATCTTTTCAGATGAATAACAACCATCATATTTTCATATGCCCAGCAGAGTAGGATTTGCTCTAAATGAAAGTAGCTAGATGCTTCTCCCCTAACACTTTTTGTAGTATTCTGTTGCCATTGCTAATGTTATATTCATTGTAGAAATATGCTAATGCAAATATTTGATTGGCTTCTTCAAAGTAAGGGGGATAAAAAATAATTATTTCAAAATGTTGCATCACTTTTCCAATATATTAAAAAATAAGTATGTAAAGGACCTAGGTTTAATTGGTGTTTATAGCAGATTGATAATAAAATTTTCTAGGAAAATACAAATGAAAAAAATCACATGCCATCTTTTATTTCTTGTTTTTATGTCTCTTATTTCTTATTAAATCATTCTTATCTGTAACTCTATGTGCTGCATTATTGAAAGACTGTTTGACATATTTACTACTTGTGGAGAGCTAATTCAAGAACAAAATTACTTTTAACACGCTGTGATAGATTTTTTTTAAAGGCCTTCAAGTTCAATTATTTATAGACTAATTTTCTGTTTGCTGTCTCCTGGATGGCAATGTGAAAAGTTCACAAATCTGGCCATATGACACTTGCCTTCTCATATTCCGGGGCATTGACATTTCTTGGTGGACTGACAGTAAATCATAACTCCCTAGGCTGCTCGTTAACTTTTAGAAGTTGATATAGTAACTTATAAGTTTGGTCTCCCTTGGTTGGCAATGAAATCTGCTTATGGAAACTATAAAAAGAAAGTACTCAAGACTATAATAGATAGAGCCTCAAAGATGAAATTTAACTGTGGCAAACTTCAGCCAGAATGACCATTGCCACTTTTTCTCAATACCACATCCTCATTGATGCTTGGGAGGCTTAAGGGATTGTGGCATTTTTCACACCAGATAAATTGTATTTTCATTTCAGACTATGTCATTATCAGACCTATGGGCAGCCATCAATCACCTTCTGATCACAGAGTCATGGATCACTGCTATTAGGGGCTTTCTAGATGGTAAGAAAGAAAAACACTGAGCCTCTTTGAGAAATATGACATTTTACCTAGAGAAAGATAATACAATATAGGAAGCTATCATCTAAAATAAATGGAAAAAGAATACACTTTAGAAATGAAATGCAAGAAGATATAGTAACAATAGCTACTACTATGTATACACACACACACACATATATATAACTTTGTATTAGTTACTTGCTTTTGAAGAATTTTTTCATATTTAGTAATAAAACTTTTATTTCTTAATGTTCATTAAAAGAGAATTTTTAAAATTCAATAACTTTGAAAATAACAAATTAAGTCACATGTTTAGCTATTACTTTACCGATCCAGAAAGTAAAGATTGGATCTTGGTCTAACTATCAATCATAGATTCTATTAAGACCTCTGCTGAATAAAATATATGTGTGTATGTATATGTGTATGCATATTTATATATGTGAATATGTATATATTATATTTGTGTGCATGAAATCTATCAATCCTGTTTTCACTATAAGCCCTTGAAAATAGATGAACAATTCTTTGACATACAAAAAGGAAAAAAAAATATTTTAGATATAGTAAACCTAAGGGCAGTCATCCTTGCCAAGATAGCATCTCATTCAAGTTGTGTGGAAATTTAAAAGAAAAAAAAATCCTTAAACTATTAAACCTTTTGTAATATTTTTTTTCTTATGAAGATGAGATCATTGAAAACTCTCATAACACATGGAGGAGATTCTTCAGCATCTCAGAACTCAATTGTTAAAATTCATATGATGACTTTCCAGGGATTAAAAGGTCATTCTTTCATTGTAAGAAAAACAGCAACAGCAACAACAAAAACAAACAAAAAACACAAAACAACTATATTTTATCCATTAACCTTTAGATTTCTAGCAAATGCCCAGTTACAAAAAGATAGAGAGCCAACTGATGTCATGCATATATATTTTTTTCTATCAAGCAATTAGGAACAAAAATGTTCTATTGTAACTATTTCTCAAATTAAGGGAATATTTGAGTCCAATCCATGCAACTCAGATCCTAACAAATTCCCAAAATAATTATTTTCAAAAGGTTCAATTATTCACTAACTAATGCTTTTTAAGTAATAAGAGTAGCTATTTTAGGAAAAAAACATAGATATGCCTGATAAGACCTACATTTGAGGTGTTACAGATTTAGAGTCAAGCAAAACAAAACTTCAGTACTTCATGACATTGACTCTAATATCCAGCAACAACTCGTTTTCAATTTTCTTATTTATTTGTAATGTTCCTTTCTCTTTAAATTTGAGGTTTCAAATTCTCTCCCTCTCTCCCACCTCTTCCCTACCCACTGTGAAGGCAAGGAAAATTGTATCAGTTATACAAGTGAAATCATACAAAGCATTTTCATATTAACCATATTGCCAAAAAAAGCAAAAAAAGAGATAAAATTATACTTTAATTTGCACACAATATTCATCAGTTTTCTTGCAGGAGGTAGATAGCATTTTTTAATCATGAGTCATTGAAAAGAGTAGCTAGGTCTTTCACAGGTGAGCATGATTATTACAACAATACTGTTCATGTGTACAATGGTCTTCTGGTTCTTCTCACTATTCCCTGGATCTGGTTTTCAACTCCACCTTACCCAGCTTTGTTACCTTGCACAAGTTACCTCACCTTTCTTAGCCTCATCAATAAAAAGTAAAATTGGAAATAATAACATTTATATTATCCATCTCACCTAGCCCAACCTCCAAGTATTATATAAACAGAAATATCCGTAATAGCATAGACTATTATAGCATACGTATATATGTGTGTATATGTATGTATGTATATATATATATATATATAGCATAAACATAAATTATCAATAATAGTATAGACTAAATCTTGACTTACTTATCCTCAGTAGTAGATGGGTAACACCATTCCCATCAATTCCCTTCTATGTGACTAATATTTAGAAAAATCTAGAAATGTTTGATTTAATACTGGATAGATACTTCCTATCACAAGCTTACTACAATAGGTAGATTATTTTTTCAGCTAATTAATTGCTGCAAACTCCATTCTCATTTATCATCTGACAGACTCACTATAGCAATACATGCCTCTGTGATCATGCAACTCTACAGCATTATATCTTTAATAAATACTTTTTCATAGATATTTTCCACTGCACTCTTCATGGTCAAGAAACTCCACTCTTTATTCAACTCAAAAAGAAACACAGACACACACAAATACACACAGACACACACAGATATGAAATATGCTGTGTACCAAGTAACAGCAATTGTAAGATGATTTGCTGTGAATGATTTAGCTATTCTCAGAAATATGGTAAACCAAGACAACTTTGAAGGACTTATAATAAAAAAAAATGTTATCCATTTCCAGAGAAAGAACTGATGGTGTCTGAATACAGATTGAAGCACAATTTTTTAAATTTTATTTTTCTGGAGTTTTTCTTTTTTTGTCTGTTTTCTTTCACGTGACTATCATGGATATGTTTTGCATGACTAAACATATATAACAACTTATATTGAATGACCTGAATGAGAGTGGGGAGGTGGAGAGGGAGGAAGGGAGAGAATTTGGAATTCAAATGTTTTATAAAACATGTTTTATAAACATGTTAAAATTGTTTTTATATGTAACTGGGGAAAAATAAAATACTAAACAAATGTTAAAAAAGAATTAGTTCAGCTTCTCCTTGAAGACCTCCAAAGTTAAAGAACTCAGAAGTTTTCTCTATATAGCCTGTTCCAATAAGCTGTTTCTCAGTCAAGTTGTTTTGTTTTATTTTGTTCTATTGACATCACACTCATATTACTCTCCTTGTAGCCCCCTCTCCCACTTGATCTCAGTTGTGCTATATGGAGTAAAACAGAACAAAGGAAATCTCTCCATTATTGCCAATCCTCAAAGATCGGAAGAAAACTATCATGTATTCCCTGAATCTCCTCAAGGATAACTGCTGCATTTTACATTTGAACTGCTGCTGAAAGGAGAGCCATCCTTTTGTAACACTGATGTACCTGGATTAGTAAGGACTGATGAAAATCCAGGGTTATAGGGGATTTCCAGGAGCCAAGATGGTGGAGTAAGTGGTAAGTCACTATAATTTTCCAATATTGACCTCTGGGGGAAAACAAACAAACCAACAAACAAACCAACAACAAGAAAATAGTTCCCCAGGAAAAATCCTGGTACAACCAAGTCAGTGGAAATACAGGGTGGAGCAGTCTTTTATCTTGGACAACTTGGGGGATCAACAAAAATTCATTTCACTTTGGTAAAAGGAGAAAGTATTCCAGGAAAGGAAGTGTCCTAACAAGCCAGCATCAAGGCCTATCTCAGCAAATCAGCAGGAGATCCTAAGCCTCAGTGTGGTGGGGCAGGCAAATGCCGACACCATCAATGAACTCCCCGTTCCCTAGTGCTTTAGCATAGCCCAGTGAACTACAGACATCAGTCTGGAGAATCACTAAGTATGTTAGGGCAGCCTTAGGCAGGTAGGCTTCCTACAGAACTTCCTGCTTCAGTATAGCTCTAAGAAAACAGAAAAACCCTACCTGGCCTTAATGCACTCCAGACACCACCACTAGGATCCCATTTCCCCAACAGGTAAGCTTCCAGACACCTGCAGCCTCTAACTGCCAGTACCTGAGGCCCAAGCACGCAAAGCCAGTGAAAAGATTCCTGCTACCCAGCACAAGAATCCTGGGATAGTGATGGCTGGTGGTCCAATAGGTGTGATCAACTTTAAAAGTCAGGAAATAGGCAAACACCATGAGCAAGAAGCAAAAATGAAAAAATGCCTGTATCTTTCTATGGGGACAGGGACGATCAAAACCCAAAGTAAGAAGAGGAAGTCATAGCCAATATACCTACATCCAAAACATCAAAGGAGAACATTAACTTTTTTTGGGGGGAAGGGGTTGCTTTTTTGGAGGGAGAAGGTAGGGCACTTGGGGTTAAGTGACTTGCCCAAGGTCACACAGCTAGTAAATGTGTTAAGTGTCTGAGGCCACATTTGAACTCAGGTCCTCCTGACTCCAGAACTGGTGCTCTACTCACTGCACCACCTAGCCACCCTGAATATTAACTTTTCTAAAACCCAAAAAGCCTCATTGGAAGAGTTCATGAAGTATTTTAAAAGACAAAAAAGAGAGGTAGAAAAAAAATGGGGAAGAGAAATGAGAAGTATGTAAGAAAGTCAACAGCTTGGAAAAGGAAGGACAAAAATTGACTGTAGAAATCAATTCCTTAAAAAATACAATTGGCCAAAATGGAAAAAAAATCCACTGAAGAAAACTCCATAAAAATAATAACTAACCAAATAGAAAAGGAGGTACAAAAACTCACTGAATAGAACTCTGTAAAAAGTAGAATCGGCCAAATTGAAAAGGAGGTACTTCAGCTAACTGAAGAAAACTATTCCTTAAAAATTAGAATTGGTAATGTGGAAGCTAAAGACTCTGTGAGACATGGAGAATCAGTTAAAGAGAATTAAAAGAATGAAAGATATAGAAGAAAATGTAAAATACCTTATTGGAGAAACAAATGAACTTGAAAATAGATCAAGGACAGATGATTTAAGAATTACTGGCGCATCTAAAAGACATGATCAGTAAAAGAGCCTAGGGGCAGCTAGGTGGTACAGTGAGTAAAGCACTGGCCCTAGAGTCAGGAGGACCTGAGTTTGGTTCTGGCCTCAGACTCTTAACATCCACACACAAAAACTAGCCATGTAACCTTGGACAAGTTACTTAACCTCAATTGCCCTCCAAAAGGCAAAAAAGAAAAAGAGGCTGGACTGCATCTTTCAAGATATCACTAAGGAAAACTGTCCTGAGGTCCTTGACACAGAGGGTAAAATTATCATTGAAAGAATTCACTGATATTCTCCTGAAAGATATCCCCCAAATGGAAACTCCAAGGAATTTTATGGCCAAATTTCAGAATTATCAGGTCAAGGAGAAAATACTGGAAACAATCAAAAAGAAATGACTTAAATATTGTGGAAGCACAGTTAGGATTATGTAGGACATAGCAGCCTCTACATTAAAGTATTGGAGGAGTTGGGATATAATACTCTGAAAAGCAAAGGATCTTGGCTGACAAACAAGAATTCACTAGTCATCAATATTGAGCATAATCTTTTAGGGGAAAAGATGGATATTAAATGAAATAGGGAACTTCCAAACTTTCAGGATGAAAAAACCAGAGCTGAAATGAAGATTTGATATTCAAATACAAGACTCAAGAGAAGCATAAAATGGTAAACAGGGAAGAAGAAGAAAAAAAACTATGTTATTCAATGAGGTTAAACTTTTTACATCCCTACAAGGGAAGATGAAACTTATAACTCTTGAGAACTTTTGTCTTTATTATGACATTTAGAAAGGTTATGCATAGACAGAGGATAAGGTTATAAATTGTATTTAATGTGATGATAAAAAAAAATAATTCGAGGGAAAGATTGTACTGGGAGAAAAGGAAAGAAGGAGGCAAAAAAGGTAAATTACATAACATGAAGAGGCACAAACACCTATTATAGTAGAGGGAAAGAAGAGAGGGAGGTAAGCATGATTTGAACCTTGCTTTCATCATATTTACCTCAAAGAGAGAATAACATACTCAGTCATTGAAATCTAACTTACCCTACAGGCAGTGAGAAGGGGAAAGTGAGGGAGAGGGAGTAGTAGATAGAAGAGAAAGAAGAAAGCATAGGAGAAAAGGGAAAGAAAAGAGAAGAAGAGGGCTGATAGAAGGTAGGGTAGATTGAGGAAGACAGTGGTCAGAAGCAAAACACTAGTGAGGAAGGAAAAGGAGAAAGGAGAAAGAAAAGCATAAATGGTCTGGGGGATAGAATGGGGAGAAAGACACAATAAGTAAATGTAATGATGATTGTAAATGGGAAGAACTCTCTCATAAAATGGAAGCAGGTAGCAGAGTGGATTAAAAATCATAATTCTACAATATGTTGTTTACAAGAAACACATTTGAAGTAGAGGGATATACACTGAGTAAAGGTAAAAGACTGGAGCAGAATATATTATGCTTCTGCTGAAGTACAAAAAATATGTCAGGGGTAGCAATCCCGAGCTTGGACAAAGCCAAAGCAAAATTAGATCTAGTCAGAAGAGATAAGCAAGGAAAAAACATCCTGCTAAAATGAACCATGGACAATGAAGTAATAACAATACTAAACACATATGTACCAAGTGGTATAGCAATTTAAGGAGGCGAATAGAAACTTAGAAAGTCAGATATGGTAGATTTTTGGAGAAAATTAAAAATCCAATGGGGATAGAAAGGAATATAGGTGTTTCTCAGTAGGAAATGGCACCTACACAAAAATTGGCCATTGTACTAAGGCATAAAAAAAATCACAATGAAATGCAGAAAGGCAGAAATATTAAATGCATCTTTTTCAGACCATGATGAAATAATAAATTTACATATATTAAAGAGGTATGGAAAGATAAAATAAAAATTAATTGTAAACTAAAGAATCTATTCCTTAAGAGTGAGTGGATTAAAGAACAAACCATAAAAACAGCCAATAATATCATGTAAGATAAAACAACGAGATAACACACCCAGATTGTGGAATGCAGACAAAGGGTTTCTTAGGGGAAATTTTATATCTCTCAATGCTTGCATGAATAAAATAAAGAAAGAAGAGATCATTGAACAGAGCATGCAACTAAAAAAGTTAGAAAAAAATCCCAATTATATACTGTTAGAAATTCTGAGAATTAAAGGAGATATTGATAAAAATTGAAATTAAGAAAACTATTGAATTAATAAATAATATTAAGAGCTAGTTTAATGAAAAAATCCCAATAAATAGATAAAGCTTTAGTTTATTTGATGAAAATGAAGAAAACCAAATTAACAGCATCAAAAATGAAAAGGGCAAATTCACTATCAATAAAGAGGAAATTAAAACAATAATTAGGAGCTATTTTGCTCAGCTGTATGCCAATAAATCTGGCAATCTTAGTAAACTGGATGAATATTTACAAAGATATAAATTTCCCAGATTAAGAGTAGAGGAGATAAAATACTTAAATCACTCCATTTCAGAAAAGGAAATTGAACAAAAAAATCAATGAACTCCCTAAGGAAAAAAAATAAGCAGAACCAAATTGATTTACAAGCAAACTTAATCACATTTAAAAACACAATTAATTCCCATACTATATAGACTATTTGAGAAAATAAGTGAAGAAAGAATCCTACCAATTCTTATTATGATGCAAATATGGTGCTGATACCTAAACCGGGAATAGCCCAAAAAGAGAAATAAAATTATAGACCAATTACCCTAATGAATACAGATGCAAAATTTTTAAATAAAAGATAAGCAAAGAAATTACAGAAATTTATCATGAGGATAATACACCATGACCAGGTTGGATTTATACCAGAATGCAGGATTGATTCAATATTAGGAAAATTTTCATAATAATTGACTACATCAATAACAAAACAGAAATCACATCATTTTCTCAATAGATACAGAAAAAATCTTTTGACAAATTATAGTACCCATTCCAAGTAAAATACCAGAGAACATAGGAATAAATGGAGTTTTTCTTAAAATTACAAGTAGCATTTATCTAAAACTGTCAGCAACCATTGTATATAGAGAGGAAAAGCTAGAAGCATTTCCAGTAAGATCAGGGGTGAAAGAAGGATGTCCATTATCACCATTGTAATTCAATATTGTGCTAGAAATATTAGCTTCAGCAATAAGAGAAGAAAAAGAAATGGAAGGAATTAGAATAGGCAAAGAAGAAATATAGCTATCACTTTGCCGATGAAATGATGGTATACTTAGAGAAACCTAGAGAATCAAATAAAAACTACTTGAAATAATTAACAACTTTAGCTAAAGTGCAAGATATAAAATAAGCCCACATAAATCATTGGCATTTCTTTTTTTTTCAAATGCTATATTAACTTCTCATTTACATCATTCATTTCCACCAGATTTTCAGTTACAAATTTTCTCCCCATTTTTCCCCTACCCACCACCCCAAAATAGCAGTCCCACAGGATATCCCCTCCTCCAATGTGCTCTCTCCCATATTTTCTCCCATACCCCTTTTGACTTTTCCAGTGGATCTCTATGCCCCAGTGCCTGTATATCATATTTCCCAATTACATGTAAATTAGTATTAATAATAATTATACACACACACACACAGTTGAGTATTTGATTTTAAAACTTTGAATTCCAGATTCATTCCCTTCCTCACTTGTCTCCCACCCTTACTGGGAAGATATACAGTTCAATGTAGGTTGGACAACAGTGGCTAATGCAAAACAATAACATAGTAGATATATTGTAAAAGACTGACTATATTTCTCTCCCTCCTATCCCACCTCCCACTTGTTCTATTCTTTACCTTGATCCTGTCCTTTTTCAAAAGTGGGTGCTCCCAACTTCCCTCCTGCCCAGCCTGCCCTCCCTTTCATCATGCCGCCTCTCATCCCCTTCCCCCTACTCTCCTGTAGGGTGAGATACCCTATTTAGTGTGTATTTCATTCCCTCCCTGAGCCAAATTCAGTGAGAATAAGGTTGACCTATTCCCTTTTGCCTTCCTATTCTTCTCCTCCATTGTAACCATTTTCCATTGCCTCTTCTGTATGAGATAGTTTACCCCATTCTGTCTCTCCCCATCTCCTCTCATTTTATTCCTCTCTCACCTCATAATTTCACCTTTTAAGTATCATCCCTTCCTGTTGTCCTGTGCCCTCTATCTGTGTATACCTGTGAACATATATGCACATATTCACATATGTATTCATATGCCCATATACCCTCACATATAGACATATGTGTGTGTGTGTGTATATATATTCCCTTCAACTACTGAGAAAAGTTTCATAAATTACAATGATTATTTTTCCATGTAGGAATGTTAATAGTTCAACTTTAATAAGTTTCTTATGATTTCTGTTCCCTGTTTACCTTCTCATATTACTCTTGATTCTTTTATCTAAATGTTGAATTTTCTATTCAACTGTTTTTTTCCATTAAAAAATAATTGAAAGTCCTCTATTCCACTGAATGACCATATTTTCCCCTGAAACATAATACTCAGTTTTGCTGGGTAGGTGATTCTTGGTTTTATTCCCAGCTCCTTTAACCTCCAGAATATCATATTCCAAGCCCTTCGATCCCTCAGTGTAGAAGCTCCCAGATCCTGGGTTATCCTGATTGTGTTTCCACAATATTCAAATTGTTTCTTCCTGGCTGCTTGTAATATTTTCTCCTTTATCTGGGAGTTCTGGAACTTGGCTATAATATTCTTAGGAGTTTTCTTTTTGGGATATTTTTCAGGAGGTGATTGATGGATTCTTTCAATCTCTATTTTGCCCTCTGGTTCTAAAACATCAGGGCAGTTTTCTTTAAGAACTTCCTAGAGGATGATTTTTAGGTTCTTTCTTTGATCATGACTTTCAGGTAGTCTAATAATTTTTAAATTATCTCTCCTGTATCTATTTTCCAAGTCAGTGATTTTTCCCATGAGATATTTCACATTGACTTCTATTTTTTCATGTGTTTGGATCTGTTTAATAGCATCTTGATTATTCATAAAGTCATTAGCTTCCATTTGCTCCAATCTCATTCTGAAGCAATGATTCTCCTTATTGAGCTTTTTAGAGTCTTTTTCCTTCTGGCAAATTCAGCTTTTTAAGGCATTCTTCTCCTCATTGCCTTTTTGAGCCTCTTTTGTCATTTGAGTTCATCTATTTTTTAAGTTGTTATTTTGCTCAGTCAGGCTGTTGACTCTCATTTCGTAATTTTCTTGCATTGTTCTCATTTCTCTTCCCCATTTATCCTCCTCTTCTCTTATCTGCTTATTAAGGTCCTCTATGGCCTGTAACCAGCTCGTATTTTCCTTTGAAGCTTTTGGTGCAGGAGTTCTGACTTCACTGCCTTCCTCCTGTTCCATGCTTTGCTCCATTTTGTCCCCAAAATAGGAGTCTAATGTTGGAATCTTCTGTCTGCCTTGTTCCCTTTGCCTGGTCATGTTGCCCCTCAGTCACTTGACCCCTGGGCTTTTTGCCACAGGAGGTCTCTGACACCAGACATGGGAGCTTTCATCCCAAATGCTGGCATTTCCTCAGCTGCCAGAGGTATTAGAAGGGTGCCCCCTCTGAGGTCTCCACATGCTCTGGTAAGCTGGACACACACCCCAGGACCTCCATCCTAGACTGCAATCCATATCCAAGAAGGTTAAAGCAAGAGAGATTACCCCTCAGCCTTTGTGCTTGGTGCCCCTACACTCTGCAGGCCAGGAGGTGAAGCTGCCATGTGGTGCTGGCTGGCTGTGCCAGCGTCTCAGGGGCTTCTCACCCTGGCGGCAAAAGCCTCGCACTCCCATTTACTGGGTCCCAAAGTCCAGACTGCACTGACCTCTCATTTTATCCTTTGCATGTATATGTTGATAAATCTGGAAATGGCCACATTTGCTGCCTATCTGGGGTCCCTCTGGCTGGTCCCTGGTCAGGCCCAACCTAAGGCTAAAGCCTCAGGGTCGGGGAGGGCTTGGCTCCCAGAGTGTTGAGCTGGCAGATTCTTGCCGGCCTGCCAGGTTGTCCTCAGCAGGAGATTAGCTTCTCTGTGTTATTTTGTGGGTTCTGCAACTCAAAAGTTGGTTTAGAGTGCCCTTTTACATGGATTGGGGAATGTAGAAGCTGGAGCAGTGGGGAGGTCCTCCTTCTACTCAGCCATCTTGACTCTGCACCCCGGCATTTCTTTATATTACTATCAAAGCAAAACAAGAAGAGATAGAAAGAAAAATTCTTTTTAAAGTACCTCTACACAGTATAAAATATTTGGCAGTCTACCTACCAAGACAAAACAACTATATGAACCAAATTACAAAGCAATTACCACTCAATTGGGGAATGGCTGAAAATGTTGTTGAATATCAATGTAATGGAAAACCATTATTCCATAAGAAATGATGAGCTGGTGGATTTCAAAAAATACTGTAAAAACTTAAATGAACTGATACTCAGTGAAATGACTAGAACCAGTAGAACACTGTGCACTGTAGCAGCACCATTTTGTGATGACCAACTTTGACAGACTTAGCTCTTCGCAGCATCACAATAATCTAAGACAATTCTAGAATATAATATATGTAAAATAGTTCAGATATGTTACCAACGGCAAGAACTGTAGGGCACAGAGAATGATTGTAACTTATCTTTTTTTCAAAATTATTTTGAATTCTTTTGAAAGATTTCTGTTTTTTAATCCTGTCTTTCTACTTATTCCCTCTGTAGGTGGGTAAGTCTGTTAACACTGCAGTTACAGGCTTCAGTTTCCTCATATGGAAAATTTTGACTCAATTAACTCTAGCTCTAAAACATGTGTATGTGTTTTTGTGTGTGTGTAAGAGAGAGAGAGACAGACAGAGGAGGAGGAGGAGGAGGAAGAGAGATAAGAGATGAGGTGAGGTAAGAAAGTGTGAAGTGAGGTTAGATAAATTAATGGAGTATAATTGGAATTATATTATTATTGATATTATTATCCTTATT
>NW_027187278.1:2601805-2603836 GCF_028583685.1 Petaurus breviceps papuanus | reverse complement strand
TATATATATATATATATATATATATATATATATATATATCCTTATATCCTAATTATGTTATTATTGATATTATTATCCTAACTTCACAAATGAGGAAACTGTATCTTAGAGAATTTAAATCATTTGTAATCATTAAATAACCTAGCTATTTACAGATTTAAGATTAAAAAACAAATTTTAGTTCCCACTTTTTCCCCCCCTAGATCATACTACCTTACCTGACATTGACATTATTATCCTCTTTTGTGAGGATGTAAAGCCATGCATGAGCAGCTTTCCAGAGGACTGCTGCTGTGGACAGCTTTTAAGATTCTGATTACAAAGTATTTTGAACTCTCTATTTATTCAATAACAAATCAGAGCAAAACATTCACAGAAAATCTAGGTACAGCATTCACAATGTCACAACTTATCACAGAAAGTCAAAATATGGCATTCACCATGTCACAATTCGACAACTTATCACTAAAATGACCACATAATTTTCACCAAAGTGGTCACATAGTTTTCAACAAAGTACATTTACTCAATCACAAAACTTTAAGTCAGTCACAAAGTACAAAAGTCAAAATTCTCCACCCCTAGGTCTCAGTAAATCATAATCTTCTCGGTCATTACACAGTATCCAAGTTATGTCTTCTTTAATCTTGACCCCAGGCTGGCTCTCAGTTTCCATGGTTTCTCTTCCATGGTCCCAGTTCCAACTGTTACCTGGGTTCAAAGTCAGGCAACTCCCAGTTCCTTGTCCAGTTTCTTGTCCAGTTCTTCATCCAGTTCCCATTCCATATTGAATCTCACAATGTCCATTCCACTTTAAGTCCTTCACAGTTCCTGTTTCTGAGAACACAAAGCTTGACAGAGCCACAATAATTTTCATGCACATTGCTGGCACCATCATCAATTCACTATCTGCCTATGAAATCAACTAAGACCCACCAACAAGGTCTGAGAACTCAATACAAATCATCAACATAGAAATCAACACAGACCTACAAACAAGGTCAAAGAGGTCAGCAAAATTCATCAGTAAAGTCCCAGGACCTCCAAAACCCTCCTCCAGGACTTCTGTAAACATACAACCAGAAAATCCTCTTTCAGGGCTTCCAGTAAGGTCCCAGGGCTTATGTACAAAGTATCACAAACAAACATCAACACACTGGGATACCACAAGTATTCTCCTTCTTGACTCTGCCTCCATAAGAGTCCTCAGTTTTGCTGTCTCTAGCCTGGAAGTTCTCCTTATAGATGATTATTAGCTCCTCCCCTTCCTGTTGCAGGAATTAATGAGTTCTAGAGTTCACAAGTTGTGGGGTTCACATGTTCTGTTTCTTAACAGATTTGATACAAGGCACTAAAGAAAACTTGAACTGATGTAAATTCAATAGCTGAAACAAGGTGTGAACTACTACTGTGCTTTCTATTACAGAGGAAAGCAGAAAGCATTTCAGTTCAGATTTATTGTGTGATTTTTCCTTCCGTGACATTGTACAAGCTGTCCTCAAGCTTTGAATGCTTTCTCTCCTCACTTCATCCTTTTAAAAACCTTATCTTGTTTCATGCCTCACCTTGGATTCCAGTTCTTCTAGGAAGTTCTTTCTGATGCCCGTTCTTATTGGTACTCTTTCTCCTCCTTCAAATGAGCATGTCCAATACCATGTAGGCTCCTGGATAGCAATCAGAATTTATCATTTTTAATTTTGTGTCTCAACTTGCTGTAAGGGTTATGGGATTTAAAGATCTCCCATGCCCCATAGACGTGCTGACATAGCAGAGCAAGAGAAAGTGAAAAGCCGAGCTAACGGTCCTGCAGTTGGCAGTTGGCGGCGGTTGCCTTTTTTTTTTTTTTGAGCTAGGACTCCTGCTGAGCACTGCCAGGGGCCGGAGCTGCTGGGAGCCTGCTTCCAGGACGCTGGGTGGTTGCTGTGAGTGGGGAGAGGAGGACCTTTGCCTGAGGTAGCCTGTTCTGTTTGAAAGGCTTGAAAATGTGGGTGCTTTCTACTTTATCTACCTGTGCCAATGTCATAACTACTC
>NW_027187278.1:2564465-2601795 GCF_028583685.1 Petaurus breviceps papuanus | reverse complement strand
GTGGGTGCTTTCTACTTTATCTACCTGTGCCAATGTCATAACTACTCTGATGGCTTTCACTTTCTGGTTTTGGGACTCAGTCTTTTGGTATCTTAATAAATTTTCTAGTTTATTTCCCCAAATGGCAAACCTGATGTATTTTGTGATGGATAATTATATCAGCATATTTGTAATCTCTATAGGCATTGTGAATATGGCATTGCTGATACACTTGCCTTGCATATAGTAGGTAGGTAATACATTTTTATTGTATTGTTTTGAATTTAATTATGATTGGTTTTGATGTGCATAAAGATTTGGTAGCTCACACATTCTTAGAAAATACAATATGTAGACTAACTCAGTAATTAACATAGGAAATGAAGAACTTATATGACTGACCTCAAGATCCATGTCTTTTACATGAAGCTGTCTTATAGTTAAATACTTTTAGTACTTTAGTAATTAAGTTCTTTTGGATAAAGCCCAAAGCAGATTCACTTTATGCAGAATTTCACTCTATGGAATAGTGTTACAGAATGGTCCCAGGATATTTCAATGCCAAACTATATTTAATCTCACTTAACTTTCTCTTGCATGGAGCAATATGTGATTCATGCCAAAGTTTCTTTCCTCTTCATCACAGTCCTATTCACTTTACTATAATAGACTTTGGATAATTACATTTACTTGAAATGATCTTCTACGGATCTTTGGCATAATTGTCACTATGGACCACAATTGCATTGTAAATAGAAAAGCCACTGAGGGTGGAGAATTCACAATGCAACTCTACTAACCATGTAAATGGATTTAAACATTGGACTGAAACATTCTTACATTATATTTACATTTTCCTTACTAATTATTTAGCTGCTCCAGCCACCATGTTGATTTCCATAATACTCAAAGGGAAGAATAGTACAATCAACACCTACTTTTACAAGCACAAATTATCTACAAATTAGGTTCAACATGTAATTTAAGTCATTTTCTCAAATAATATTTCCATATAGATAATAAGAAAAATATAATAAAATGTCACTTTATTTTATTTTGCTTGACCAGGAATCAAGGAAAGGCATTGGATAAACTTGAACACAAATGAAGAGAATGATAAGATAGCTGTCATTTCCATTTGGAAGCTTTCCCTCATTAAAACACAATGGAGATTTAATGAGTTACTCATACTGGGAGATGGCATAGAAACAGCACTGTATTAAGAGCCAGGAGCCAGAGGTCCTAATTACTTTTTAAATTAAAACAATAATACCCCAATATGTAATTCAAATCAATAACTCTGATTGCAAATCTAAAATATGTCAAAAGCAGTCCTAAACACCATATGGGGAAATAAGAAAAAAAATTGTCACATCATCCTTGGCACCAAGAAGTTGAGTATCTTTCAGGAGAATTAAGATTTGTAGAAATTAAACACTATTGTTTAATATTGTTTAATATCTTTTTAAATTTGAGCAAACAAAACAATCTTTTTAGTTTTTTTTCTTATTTCCCAGGTTCATATTGCTAATAAGTTTGTGAATCCAGATGTGAACTCAGGAAGATGAGTCTTCATGACTTCAGACTGAGCACTCTATCCACTCTACCAGCTAGCTGCCCCTGATTTTTAGCATTTCTGTGATTCTGAGTTGTAAATTGGCTTTTGACAACTAATATGAGTTATGTCCTGCAAAGTACTACCTCAAGTACATACGAGCTTTAAATCTATGAACCTAAGATCCTAGGGACACTATTGTGGTAATCTTGATTAAATGGGCTGGTTTTCATCTAGAGCAAATTGGAGCATCACAATACCTGTCATTTACATCAAATGAATCAATTTTTCTTGCCCTTTGCAATCTGGATCATCCCTTTTAACCCTTCCCTCCCACCTTGCCTGTCTTTTATAATGCAAAGTTCATATATAATCAATTAATATCTGAAAGGGTATCTCAACTAGTTTGAATTATATTTAACCTAATATCAATTGTTATTTCTTACTGCACTTTCCTGCTTTTTTTTGGGGGGGGAAGGGAGAATATTGTTATTACATTGTGAAAATAATATGTATATTTGGAGAGAAAAAATCATTGAGTTCTTAATCATCCCCCCACATCCAAACAGTACTTTAAAGGTAAGCAATGAGTAAAAAATATTCTTTTTTTTTTTTTTTACTTTTTGGAGGGCAATTGGGGTTAAGTAACTTGACCAAGGTTACACAGTTAGTTTTTTTTTTCCTTTTATGTGTGTGTGTGTGTGTGTGGGGGGGGGGTGTTAAGTGTCTGAGGCTGGAACTGAACTTAGCTCCTCCTGACTCTGGGGTTAGCACTTTACTCACTGTACCACCTAGCCACACCCCAAAAACTCTTATAATCCTAAATAGAAGAAATACTCCCAAGACAAAATATGTCTTCTCTCCCTCACTCCATTGAAATGTTCTAGACATTATCTAGATGATTTATCATTTCTAATTGTTTTTTTTTTCTTAATCTTCTCAGTAATGCTGATGATTGAAAGCTTGCCTTAGGCATGTAATCTAAAGGGAGAATATAGCAGGGCAGTCACTTTAATGAATACTCAGAGATAGAGTTGAAAGGGTATAAAAATGTATAGAGAAAAATCACCTTACAATATCTCCATTTGAATGCTTTGGTTTTGCTATGTTCTTTCCTTGGAATGATTCTTACAGGATTTTTGAAGACTCTTGAAAACTGACAATTGCACAAACAACAGGAATAGCATTGATACATGTTAAAATACTGTAACCCAATATTTATGTAAATAGCTCTGTCACTGACAAAAATTTTCAAGTGTACAAAGTATCCAGAATTTTAAAAATTGACTGGTTATGCTAAATATACTAAGGTTTCCTCTCCCCCCCCCCAACAAAAAAAAAGAAGCAACATATTTTAGGGGAAAAGTTTAAGAAGAAGTTAAGTTTCACAGAATTTTTCATAGGTCATAGCTCTGGGTTTATTGTAAAGACTTTTATATTTATGCTTTAATAAAACGATGACCTAGGAAGAAAGGCAAAAGTATGCGATAGTACCTGCTACTCTGTCACACTGTCAGAGAAAGGGAAAAGCTTCCATTTGAAGCTATAGTATCAGTGAAATAATTATTATTTATGAGTCTTTAAAATAATCTCTTCTATGGAAGTAGAGACAGCACCATATCCATTCTCATGACTTAGCATTCATTTGGAATTCAACATATTTCCCATAGAGCTTGTCAGCCCACTTAGAACAAATCCCAGATGATCAACAGTCATAGGCTCACAGACAGTTAGTCATGGATATTAAATGATCATGAGAGTTCACAAATACCTTGGTGGGTCATTGTCTTTCAAGTGCATAGTTTTACTCTGGTGAGATGAAAAAGCATAAAACCTATACCAAGTGCTGTATTTACCATAGGTTTTTAAGTCTTTTATGAATTTTTAAACAAATGCATTTATTTTTGTTTCTAAATGTCATTTTAAAAAGGAAGGATGGAAATTCAATCAAACTCTGAAAAAGGCATCTCTGAATTCATCTGACATTTAATCAGTCAAACTTGATAATGCTGGATTGGTGAATAATTTCAGGCTTTTGTTTTTCTCTGTAAAATAAAACAATTAAAAAGAATGAAGAGTAATTTCAGAAATCTTCCACCTTGTATGCATTCTTTCTAACTGCATGAATAAAATTGAATAATGATCATTTATATGAAATGTTTACAAAATATAAAATGAAAAGAAGATATGAAAGTATTGTAGCATCTCTATTGCATAACTTTGATACAGCTATTAGCAATATTTCATTAATATAAGCGGGTATCTATTGCAATTGTTCATATTGTGGAAAATATTCCAATTTCCAAAATATTTTTTTTGGCAAGGCAAGATTTCCACAGGGAAATGGACGAGTGAGGTACCAGAGATTACAAAAACCTAATTCCTCCTTTCCTCTTGGCAACTTCTGTTATGCCCAAAGTAGTACTATACTTATGGTAGGTGTTTTTTTTAATAGAAGTTAAAGGAGGACAAAAACAAAATTGAAGAACTCTTCAGGTATTTAGCTCAACTTCTTCAAAATTTAAGTTCAATGTTACATTACATAACACAAATGCTCTTTTATTCTCTTGCAAAAGAAAGAGACCACTTCGTATCTATTCATAAGATCATTAATTTGGAGACAAAAATGAACCTTAAAGATAATTAGTCACCAATTTCATTTTTATAGATTGGAAATTTAGTCTCAAATCAAGCATAAGATTAAGAATATAGTGAGGGACAAGAGTTAAGATGGCAAAATAAAAGTTCACAACTGCCAACCTCACCCAAAAATTCTTCTACAAAACAATATTAGGAAACACTAAAGAGAATTCTGAATTGTCAGGCCAAGAAAAAAGTCATAGTGAGAAATTTTTCCAGCTTAAGGAAGCTTAGGAAGACAGGCAGAGAGAACAGTGGACACTAGGGGAGGAATAATCCTCAAAAGGGTGACAGTGTGAAAGAAGTACTGATTGGTGGCAACAGAATATAGCAGTTCTGCTGGGGAAGGGCTGTTTTAGCATTTCAAGTACAATTAGGTGCCATTTGGTCTCTGTTGTTCCTTACTCAGTTCCAAGGAATTTCAATTCCACCCTCTACAAAGTGGAGTGGAACAGTTGCAGTCAAGAGAAAGAAGGGGCTCTAAGTGAGCAAGGAACAGAGCACAAATATTAAATGTGAAGATTATAAACATTCTTAGGAAAAGATCAGAACTAAACAGAAAATTTGTTATTCAAATACAAAATTTAAGAGAAGCATAAAAAAGTAAAGATGAGTAAGTGATATAATGATTTAACTAGGTTAAACTATTTACATTTCCACATGGTAAAATGGTACATGAAACCTTTAAGAACATTGTGATCATCAGGAAAGTTAGAAGGAGTCTACTTATATAGAGGGCATTGGAGTGAGTCTATTATTTTGGGATGACCTTAAAAGAATAAAAGGCTGAGAAAGAGGGAGTCACTGAGAGAAGAGAGAAGAGGAAAAAAGGTAGAGGGAAAATAATTTTACATAAAAGAGATATGCAAGGAAGAGTTTTTTTTTCAGTGGAGGGGTAAATGGAAGGGGAAGAGCATGTGACAATTATATCTCACTCTCATCTGAACTAGTTCAAGTAAAGAAGAGTATATATATACTCACCAAATTGGGCATAAACAAGTATTTT
The DNA here is from genome assembly GCF_028583685.1 of Petaurus breviceps papuanus. Lineage (NCBI taxonomy): Eukaryota > Metazoa > Chordata > Mammalia > Diprotodontia > Petauridae > Petaurus > Petaurus breviceps. The sequence goes on along the minus strand of NW_027187278.1, from coordinate 2,596,615 downwards.
GCACAACAAGGAAACAGGAAGGCAAGGGAGCTAAGAGAAAGTGGTAGTGTTCATAAGAGGAAAGTAGATTAAGGGAAATGTCTCAAAATGTTAAAAAAAAAAAGACTTTTGAGGAAAAGACAAGGAAAAACAAAACAATAAAAAAATAATAGAATGGAGGGGAAAACACAGCAGTTATAATTGTGCATGTGAATAGGCTGAACTCCCAAATAAAAAAGAAGAGTATAGAAAATTGGATTAGAAACCAGCACCCAAAAAGGCACCCTTGAAACAGAAGGACATTAATGTAGGTAAAAGAAGGTGGTAGAATATTATCTAATATTTATCATCTAAAGTAAAACAAAAAAGGTGACAGCTAGGTGGCACAGTGAATAGAGCACTGGCCCTGGAGTCAGGAGGACCTGAGTTCAAATCTGGCCTCAGACACTTAACACAATAACTAGCTGTGTGACCTTGGGCAAATCACTTAATGCCAATTGCCCTAAAAAAAAGGAAAAAGAAGAAGAAGTAGTGATCATGATCTCAGTAAAACAAAAACAAAATAAATGGACTAAATTAAATTGCATGATCAGGCAAACTACATTTTCTTAAAATATAAAATGAATAAATACAAATACTGTATATATATTTACTAAATGGAATAGCATCCACATTGTTATTTCTCATCTGTACAGGGTATTGTTAAAAAAACTGTCATATATTAGGGCATGAAAACTTTACAGAAACAGAAAAGCAGAAATATTAAATGCACTTTTTCAGACCATATTTTAATAAGTGCTTATTGAGGACATGGAATTATTAACTTTTGGTTGTGCAATAAGACATAGCACATGTCCTTAATACCTTATAATCTTATTAAACTTTCTCCAATTCTATAATCATTTAATATATATACAAGGTATTCTTCTATGGGATATGTATAGAAAGCGACAAGTAAGCTATTCCTTGCTCTCCTAATTTGCTTTTGTAGATAAGGATCACCCTTTATATCTAAGTAATATACCCATTTCGGGGTCAGCTAGGTGTCTCAATGAATGGAGCACCAACCCTGGAGTCAGGAGGACCTGAGTTAAAAAACAGTCTCAGACTCAACACTTGCTAGCTGTGTGACCTTGGGCAAGTCAGCTAACCCTAATTGCCCTGCCTTCCCCACCCAAAAAGACAAAAACAAAATCAAAAAATAATGTACCCATTTTGATTTTTTCTTGGTAAAAGGTGTTAGATTTTGGTCTCTGCCTAATTTCTGCCATACTATTTTCCAGTTGTCCCAGCAGTTTTGGTCAAATGATGAGTTCTTATCCTAGAAATTGGTGTCTTTGGGTTTATCACACAGTAAATTATTATAGTCATTGTCTACTGTTTCTTGTATTAACCTATTCCACTCATCTACCACTCCATTTCCCACTCAGTTACAAAAGAGTTTTGATGATAATTTATAATATACTGTTTTAAAGCTAGTATGGCTAGGCCACCTTCTTTTGCATTTCTTTTCATTAATTGCCTTGATATTCTGAACTTTTCTTCTTACAGATGAATTTTGTTATTATTTTTAGTAGCTCTATGAAATAATTATTTGGTAATTTCATTGGCATGACACTGAATAAGTAAATTAACTTAGGTAGAATTTTCATTTTTACTATATTAGCCTGGCCTACACATGAGAAACTGATATTTTTCCAAGTATTTGGAAAAGATTTTGTTTGTATGAAAAGTGTTTTGTTGTTTAGTTCATATAGTTCCTGGGTTTGTTTTACTGGTAGATTCCCAATTATTTCATATTGTTTACAGTTATTTTAAATGGAATTTCTCTTTCTATCTCTTGCTGCTGGGCTTTGTTAGTAATATATAGAAATGCTGATTAGTTAGATGGGTTTATTTTATATCTTGCACCTTAGCTAAAGCTGTTAATTATTTCAGGTAGCTTTTTATTTCTCTCTCTAGGATTCTCTAAACCATAATATCATCTGCAAAGAGTGATAACTTTGTTTTTTATTTGCCTATTTTAATTCCTTCAATTATTTTCTTTTTGCTAAACTAACATTTCTAGTATAATATTGTTTAACAGTGGTCATAATGGGCATCCTTGTTTTACCCCTAATCTTACTGGAAATGCTTCTAACATGCCCATTACATATAATGCTTGTTGATTGTTTTAGATAGATGCTACTTATCATTTTAAGGAAAACTTCATTTGTTCATTTACCCTATAAGTGTTTTTAACAGGAATGGGTGTTGTATTTTGTCAAAATCTTTTTCAGCATCTATTGAGATAATCATATGATTTCTGTTAGTTTTGATATTGATACAATCAATTATGCTAATAGTTATCCTAATATTGAATCAACCCTACTTTCCTGGTATAAATTCCATGTAGTCATAATGTATTATCTTCATATGTTTTTGTAATGTCTTTGCTAACATTTTATTTAAACATTTTGCATCTATATCATTAGGGAAATTGGTCTATAATTTTCTTTGTCTGTTTTGTTTCTTCCTGGTTTAGTCATTGACACCATATTTATATCATAGAAAGAATTTGGAAGGACTCTTTTGCCCATTGTGTTTTTTCCCCCTTTTCTGTTTAGCTTTTTATTCTTCTCTTGAGTCTTCTATTTGAAGATTGCATTTCCTGCTCAGTTCCATTTTTTTTTTTATAAATCAGGAATGATTGAAAGTACCCTCTTTCATTGAATATCCATCTTTTTCCCCTGTAAAATTATGCTCAGTTTTGCTGGGTAATTTATTCTTGGCTATAATCCAAATTCCTTTGCTTTCCAGAATAAAATATTCCAAGCCATCCTATCCTTTTTTGGAGAACTTACTAAGCCTTGTTTCTTTCTGTAAGCTTGTGGTCTTTGACCTGATAAATCTGGAATTTGGGTAAAATATTCCTTGGAGTTTTCATTTTTGAATCTCTTTCAGGAGTTGATGGTACATTCTTTCAATCAATATTTTGCCCTCTGATTCTAGGATATTAAGGCAGTTTTCCTAGATAATTTCTTGAAAGATTATAATCAGGCTCTTTTTTTTTTCATCATGACTTTCAAGCACTCTAATAATTCTTAAGTTAACTCTCCTGAATCTATTCTTCAGGTCAGTAATTTTTCCAGTACAGTATTTTACTTTGTTTTCTTTTTTCCCCCATTTTTTTGTTTTTGTTTCACTGATACTTGACAGCTCACATTGTCATCAGTTTCCATTTGTCCAGTTCTAATATTTAAGGAATTATTTCTTCAATTGGCTTTTGCACATCCTTTTCCATTTGGTCAATTCTACTTTTTAACAAGTTCTTCAATAAATTTTTGTCTTTCCTTTTGAAAGCCATTGACTCCCTTATGCATATCTTTCATTTCTTTCCCTAATTTTTCATTTCCCTATTTTATTTTATTTTAAAATCCCTCTTTAGCTCTTCCAAGAGGGATTTTCGTACTTGAGACCAGTTGTTATTTCCCTTTGAGGTTCCAGGTGTATGTATATTGACAAGGTTGTTCTGTTCTGAGTTTGTGTTTTGATCTTCCCTGTCACTATAGAGACTGTGGCAAATGTTCAATTTTGCTTCTGGCTAAAGATCCCTCCCCCCCCCAATATCCTGAATTTTAAAGTTGAGCTCTACTGTTGGAGCACTGGGGCAATGTCACAAGTTCCATGCTGGTGGCGTGGACCTGATCCCTGGCTTTGCGCACTGGGCCTCAGGTGATAGAAGCTATACGGGTCTGGCAGCTAACATGGTGCTGAGGTGGGCTCCTAGTGGTGGTGTCTGGCACATTCTGAGGCTATGTGGAGCTTCTGCATTTCCCTAGTACTATACTTAAGCACATGGAGGTCTGGCCCCTGGAGGATTTCTGTTTGCCCCAGGCTGGTCTGAAGCACCTGGAGGTTCAGCAGCTGGAAGATGTCCAGCAGCCCTGGGATGACCTGAAGGTAGTGGAGATCTGGTAAGTGGAAGACACCTGCCTGCCCTGGACTGCACTGAAGACCATGTTGGTTTCCTGAGCTGGAATCTGCCCCTTCCCTTGCCTGTGCTAAGGCATGTGGAAAATCCTAGTGTTAGTATTTGTCTGTTCCACCACCCTGGGGCTAGGAATATTGTGCTGGTTTGTTGAGGTAGGTTTTGCTGCTAGATTGCTGGTATTCTTCCTCTCTTGGACTGTGCTCTCCTTTTACCCAAGTGATATGGACATTTTTTGCTGATTCTCCAAGTCTCCCAGACTAAAAGTCTCCTCTAATCCAGCTTTCTGCTGGTTCTGCTCCTCTAGGATTTGTTCTGGGACACTATTTAATAGTTGTTGTTGTTGTTTTTTCAATTGTTCTGAGTTGAATATGTGATAAGGACAGTGATTTACTGCTTATTCACCTTCTTCTCTCTTAGAAGACCACCCCACCCTGCCCCAATTCTGCTTATCTAGACATTCTTCACATTGTTTTTTTTTTGTAATTCTTTTGTCATTTGGCTTATTCTGTTTTTTAAGGTGTTATTTTCTTCAGTATTTTTTGGGGGTCTCCTTCAGCCGGCTGTTGACTCACTTTTCATGATTTTCTCACCTCATTCTCTTTTCCCAATTTTTCTTCCACTTCTCTTACTTGCTTTTCAGAATCCTTCCTGAGCTCCTCCATGTCCTATAACCAATCATATTTTTCTTGGCAGCTTTTGATGCAGGAGTTCTGACTTCATTGTCTTCCTCCCATTCCATGCTTTGATTCTTTTTTGTGTCCCCAAAATGAATCTATGGTCTGATTACATTTCCTCTACTTGCTCATCTTGCCAACCAATTACTTGGCTTTTGAGCTCTTTGCCACAGTAGAACTCTACTCCAGAATGGAGAAAGCTTAGTCCCAAATCACTGGGGTTTTTGCAGCTTCTGGAGCTATTAGGAAGGTGCCCTTTCTACAAGCCCCATGGTATACTGGCATTTCTTAGCCTAGAACCACCACCCAAGACCACAATCCAGATACAAGCAGGATAAAGATAAAGATGCCTTACCTCCAACACCTCTCACCTCAAGGGCAGTGCCTGGACTGCACTCTTCTGTCCCCCAGTTCCAACAGAGTCCCACATTAACCTTTTACTTTATCTTTGGTGTTTATGGATTGAGAAGTCAGGAAACTTCCACAGGTGCTGTTGATTCACTCTCCTAAAGTCTTCTATGGCCATTGCTGGTCAGGGCCTGGGGCCATAGCTACCAGGCTCACACAGGACTGTGCTTGGCTCCCAGCTTGGTGTGATAGACCCTTCCTGTCAGCCTGCCAGGCTATTTTCAGTGGGAGATTTGTTTCTCTCTGTCATTCTGTGGTTTCTGTAGTTCTAAAGTTTGATTAGAGTCATTTATTTACATGTATTGGATGTGACTGGAGCAGGAGCTTGTGCCAAGTTTGTGCTTCTACTCCTCCATCTTGGCTCAGCCTCCTATCCCTGTTTTTCTAAGATCATCAAGTTCATATTTCTAATATTAAAATTAATTAGGAATTTTTTTCTAGATTTATGATTACCTCAATTGTTTTCTCATCACTTTGAACCAAAATCTGAAGGAGAAATCATGAGGTTCAAATGAGAAGGGTCTACTTAGATAATGTTTTCAAGGAAGAAAAACTAAAATGAGAATCAGAAGGCAACAGAACTAAAACTGACTCTCCTATTACTTTGATCAATAACATTGGACAAGTTACCAAACTGTAGTTCTCATTATTCATGCCAAAAATGATACATTTGGGTTATATAGCAGTTAAAATATTTTTGAGATTTGATATAAATTATTATCATAAGAAAATATACTGAAAAATAATTTGAAAAAGAACAGGGAAGAAAACATTAAAAAAGACTTCCAATGAAGAAATAGCTTTACCCCAAGGAAGAGCTTTAAAATTAAAATAGATGTTGTCTTAACAATTTAGCAGGGTAGAACATTTCTTAATTCATGTTTAACATTATTCAGTATGAATAAAATTTATCACTCTGAAATGTATTTTATCTTTTTAAAATATTTATTGAACTGTTTTATGGATAGAGGTAACTTTTAGATTTTTCAAAATGTTTGCTCTTCTTCCCAGATATGATACAAGTCTCCAAAGATTTAAAAATAATAACTACTTGGAGAATGTATATATAATTGAATAGGTTTAACTTTATCTTGTTAATTTTATGAAAGCCAGAGGAAAAAAAATGCATATTCTTATATAAAAGGAAACCTTTTCAAATATGACTATGTAATCATTTGATAGCATAAAGTTTATCTTCTTTATTCAGATTTGGGCAGCTACATAATGTGAAGGATAGAGCAGAGGGCCTGGAATTAAGAAAATCTGAGTTCAAAATCTGGCCTCAGACACTGTGTGGCCCTGGGAAAGTGTCTTAACCCTATTTATCTCAGTTTCCTCATCTATAAAATGTACTGCAGAAGAAAATGGCAAATCATTCCAGTGTCTTTGCCAAGAAAAGCCCAAATGGGGTCACAAAGAATTAGACACTACTGAAACATCTGATTAACAAGTATTTCAAAGTTAAGATGTCTCTTTAAAAAAGTACTATGTAAACTTTACTAATTTTTTCCTTGATATAATATATGTAACTATTCAGAAAAATCCCATTTTTAATTATGCATCAAATATAATATTTAACTCTAATTTTTAAGTAATATCTAAGATCATCCATTCTTAAATTAACATGAATTCTGAATTGGATTTTCAAAACTTTATGAATGTCCATCCTTGAATGCTCTTTACTTATTACTTGTTTCCATAATATATCAGATTGAACTATTTCTTTAGTTTATGACATATGATTTCTCTTATTTATGAAAATAATAGCATGTCTCATCATTTCTTATTTATTATCTTTTAAAGTAGTACAACTTCCATGCAGTAGTACAAAATGAATCAAGTCATAGCCTGTGTACTTTTTCAAAATTCAAGACTGTTTTTACTCAAAGAAGAAAAAAAAATATTAACTCTCATTTTGTACTTGCAAGATAAGCACAGTTTTCTCTGTCACATTAGAAATTCTGTTTTTAAATGTCACTTGATTGAAGAATAGCAACATATTGTAATCATTTTGCAAAATAATTAGTCATTAATTGAAATATGTAGTAAAACAGAATATTTTTTCCATTCCAAATGGTAGTCAGTAATGGCATATTTATAAAACAAATTTATATAAATCTCAAGACCATTGCATAAATCACTGTAAACACAATAGCTGAGCAATTCCACTCCTTTAACACTGTGATATCTTACAACCTAACTACTACAAATCAGCACTCTATGTTGTTTATATTGCATTAAAAAATTTCTCTTTGAGGGTGTGTCATTTTAAACATTTTTCCATATTTATAGCATCTTACATGTTTAAAATTAACAGTCAAAGAAAGTCAAAATATTGAGCACCTTTTGAGTACTTTGGTTTGGGGGCATCACAAAAGTATACAAGCCATATTAGCTATCCTCAAGAATCATCCCAAAGGGCTATAAGACTTTGGCCCAGCATTACTACTACTATGTGTATACCCCCAGAGAAATAAAAATAAATAAAATGATTTTTATATATTTATAGCAGCTATTTTAGTGTTGGAAAAGAATTAGAAATTAAGGAGTTGCCCATAAATTGGGGAATGACAACAATTTGTAGTATTTGATTATGATTGAATACCATTGCACTATAAGAAATGATAAGCAAGATGCTCTCAGAAAAACCTGGCAAGACTTACATGAACTGATGCAGAGAGAAGTGAGAAAAATAAGGAGAATATGTACACAGTAACAGAAATATTTTATGATGATCAACTGTGAGTGGTAACTCTTCTCAGCAATACAATAATCCAAGGTAATTCTGATAGACTTATGACCTGTTATCCATCTCCAGAGAAAGAACCGATGCATTCTGAATTCAGATCAAAACATACTTTTAAAAAATTTCCTTAATTTTTCTTGTGTTTATTGTTATAATTGTTTTCAGTCTGTGTTTTCTTTCATAATATGACTTATATGGAAATGTGGTTTACATGAATGCACATGTGTAATTAACAGCATATTCCTTAACCTTCTCTATGAGTTGGAAGGAGGTGAGGGAGGGAAAGAATTTGAAACTTAAAATCTAGAAAAAAAATAAACTATTTTTACTTTTAGTCAGGGAAAAACAAAATATTAAAAACTTTAAAAAATTAAGTGTCCTACTCAAGTTCTGTGGGAAATGTACAAAACAAAGGTCTAAAAAAGGATGAATGAGGGAAAGAATGCTGTATAATTCAGATAATCAAGAAAGTTTTTCTAAAGATGTGACATTCGGATTTGTCTTTAAAATATGTGAATTATTTGGATAAATTGGCTGTATGAGGAAGAGCATTTAAAGTGAAGTTAAAATAATGAGTTAAGATATGGAAACCAGGGAGCATGGAGACTGTTTGGGGAATGGAAAGCAAGAACATTAGATGTATGAAGAGCACAACTAAGAAATGAGACTTGAAAGTTAAACTGTTAAACAATTAAGTATAGCCCTAAATGGAAAAATTTGACTTTTCTTTTTTACACAGTAGGAAGCATTTAAAGGTGATTCAGCTAGGGTGATTTTATTAGCTAGAGGTGAATTAAACTAGAAACAATATGTAAGATGTAAGTGAAAACAGAAAAAAAAACCTTAATTATTGAGTTCATTTAGTGAACTTTCATGCATATTAATCTCAAGAATTTGAGAGACAGCTTACACAGTATCTGAGGCAATGGAGAAGAGAAGTGTGTCATTGATATAAGTAGAATTTGGAGATTCATGTAGAGCAAGAATTGTAGAGGAAAATCATCATTCAAACATCAAATCATATTAAACTTAAGTCATGGTTTTGGTGCCATTAAAAGAAATGAGAGTTGCAATTACTAGCAAGTTTGGGGAAACTGTGGATCTTTGAAACACTGACTTTAGGAATGCAAGTGGAAATTTTTCCTATAAAATCCCTGACATGTGGTCTTCTATCATTCATCAAAAATATTCTGGTTATGGGCAATACACTAAGTATGAAAGAAGCCTATTTTATTTCTAAACTGCTCTCATTCTGAAGCTTTTCCTTACATGAACCCAAAGTGTATATTCTTAAAAATTCCTTCTATTCCTACACCTCCATATGCTCTATTGGATCAAGTAAAGAGGCTGTTATGCCTCTTCCACATTACAGTCTGTACTAACCTGACAAATGAGTCAATCAGTGCATGTATTTGAATTACAAAGTACTAAAAACACTAATACAAGAGATTAAGGACTAGAGATGTTTACTGAAGGATAACTCGGAAATCAGCAACCTTGATATCCATTATCAATAGCCAAGAAATCATAACAATTCAGCAGTCATTTCTTAAACATTTATTTTTAGTCAAATACTGTCCTAAGTGTTAGGAATACAAATATAAGCAAAATTAAAGACAATCCATGCTCTCAAGGAACTTACATTCAAATGTAGGACAAGTCAACTGAGAAAAGTGAGCTAAAAAGTATGTGGATGGGGAGAAGTCACGGAGGCAGAATCTGGGTAGTTTGGAGAACTGTGCAGAATCAAGTAAAGGATGGTCAAAATAAGAACTCCCTCAAAATCTAATGCTCTCTAGGAAGTTTTCTCCAATGGGAAGAGGGAATGGCAAAGGCAGAAGGATTTTGCAAGGTGAGAAGACCAATGAGAAATGATGGCAAAATCCAGAAGAAAATGAAGGGAACATAAAATGGCAACCCCATATAGTATAGCAATCCCTAAGCCACAGCTTCTGTTCTTTGAGATATGTTACATTCCTCAGTGACATGTGGCAATGGTGTTATTCAGGAAAATGCCCCAGTATTGAGTCATATCACAGGCTCTATCAAAAGACATGTTTTGCAACACAAAAGACAGCTTTTTTTTTTAACAATACTGGCATTGCCTTTAAACATCTAAATGTGGATATCCAACAGATTTGTGTCCTGGGTCCTCTTCTCCTTGTCCCGCTATGTTATTATGCCTGGTGATCTTATCAATGAGGAGTAATACATCTTACACCCCCTCATAATCCTTCCCTAGTGACACTTTCTTCTTGCTTTTCCTTAAATAGGACAATCTTTCTGACAAACATTGAAAAAAATAATTTCTATGCTACATAGATTGTTTGAAAAAATAGGTATGAAGTTTTTCTTCTAAATTTCATCTGCAAGTATGGTTTTCATATCCAACTATGTGAATTTTCATGAGCTCTTGCTATTTCTTCATACCACCTGGCTTCTCTGTGTTCTTTCAAGTCCCATGGAAAGTTCAAACTTCTTCTGAAAGGCTTTCCTGATCCATCTTTCTTAATATTTATTTTTTTCCTCAATTACATGTAAGTAATTTTTAAACATTATTTTCTTAAAACTTTAGTTCTGAATTTTCTCCTTCCCTCCCAGTCCCCTCCTTGAGAAAGCAAGCAATTTGATATGTATTATAGATGTGAAATCCTGCAAAACATTATTCCTTATTAACAATTTTGCAAAAAACAAACAAAAAAACAAACAACAGACCAAACCAAACCAAACCAAAGAAACAAACAAATAAAAAAAGCCCAAAAGAATAATAAAAAAGTGAGGGGGAAAGCATGTTTCAATCTACATTCATACTGCATGAATTCTTACTCTGGAAGTGAATACCATTTTTCATCATAAGTGCTTTGGAATTATCTTGGATCATTGTATAACTGAAAATAGTTGTCATTCAGAGTTGATCATTGTACAGTTCAGCCTTTACTGTGCATATTTACCTGGTTCTGCTCATTTCACTTTGCATCAGTTCATGTAAGTCTTCCCAAATTTTTCTGAAAGCAACCTGCTTGTCACTTCTTATAGCATAGTAGTTTTCTATCAGAATCACATACCACAATTTCTTTGTACTTTCATTCTCCAGTTGATGTACATCCCTTCAATTTCCAATTCTTTGTCATCTCCGAAGAACTGCTATAAATATTTTTGTATGTATAGTATTTTTCCTTTCCCTTTGATTTCCTTTTGGTGCAGTCATAGTAGTAATATTGCTTGGTGAAATGCTTGATTTTACAATCTTTGGCCTATTTGCATATACATGTAAATGCATGTGTATGTGTGTATGTATATATGCACCCTTACATAAACACACATATATAACATACATGCATGCATACTTATATATATATATAGATATAGATATAGATATATAGATATATAGATATATTTTAAATTTGAGTTCAAATTCTATCCTTCCCTGTCTTTCTCTCCCCGCCTTAAGACAGTTATACAATTGTGTAAAATATTTTTATCCTAGTCACTTTTTATAAAAAGACTCAAATTAAAAGAAAAGAATCAAAGAGATGAAATGAAAAATAACATGCTTCAGTCTGTATTCAAACAATATCACTTCTTTTTCTGGAATCTTTTTGGATTTTCTTGAATCACTGTATTGCTGGGAATAATTGAGTTATTCACAATTTTTCAATGTATACCATTGCTTTTACTGTTTGCAATGTACTCCTGGTTCTGCTCACTTTGCTTTGCATCTGTTCATATAAATATTTCCAGGTTTTTCTGAAGTCATCCTGCTTCTCATTTCTTTTTTCCCCATTGAATACAATTTCCCACAATTAATTGTAAAGATGGTTTTCAACATTTACTTTTATAAGACTGTGATTTCCAAATTTTTCTTTCCCCCTTTCCACCTCTTCCCCAAGACAATGATCAATCTGATATAGGTTATATATGTACAATCATATTAAATATATTTCCACATCAGTCATGTTGTGGAAGAGAATCAGAACAAAAGGGAAAAACCAAGAGAAAGAAAAAAAAATGAAAATATCATGCTTCAATCTGTATTCAGACTCCATAGATATTTCTCTGGATGAGGATAGCATTCTCCATCATGAGTCATTTGGAATTGTCTTAAATCATTGTATTGCTGAAAAGAGCTAAGTTGGTCATAACTGTTCATTGCACAGTATTGTTCTTACTGTGTACAACATTCTTCTAGTTCTGCTGACTTCACTCAGCATCAGTTCATGTAAGTCTTTATTGGTTTCTCTGAAATCTGCTGCTCATTATTTCTTACACTACAATAGTATTCCATTATATTCATATATGACAGCTTGGTCAGTCATTCCCCAATTAATGAGCATCCCATTTTTTTATAAGATTAAAATTTAAAAAAAAGAATGAAAGAAAGAAAATGAAAAATAACGTGCTTCAATCTTTATTCAAACAATATCACTTCTTTTTCTGGAGGCAGGTAGTAGGCTTCACCAATAATCCTTTTGGATTGTCTTGAATCATTGTATTGCTGGGAATAATTACGTTATTCACAATTTTTCAATGTATACCATTGCTATTACTGTTTGCAATGTTCTCCTGGTTCTGCTCACTTTGCTTTGCAATTTCCAATACTCACTTTACATTTTCCAATACTTTACCAAAAGAAAAAGAACTGCTATATATATTTTTGTACATCTTGTTCCTTTCCCCCTTTTTTATGATATCTTTGGGATAAAGACCTATCATGATATTGCTGGAACAAAGGATACACATGGTTTCATTGTCTTTTGTGCATAGTTCCAGATTGCTCTCCAAAATGGTCAGATCAATTCACAGTTCCAACATCAATGTATTAGTACTCCAATTTCCCCACATCTTCTCCAACACTTATTATTTTCTTTTTTTTTGTCATATTAGCCAATCTAATAGGTGTGAGGTCATATCACAGAGTTATTTTAAATTGTGTTTCTCTAATATGTAGTGATTTGGATAATTTTTATGCATCTATAAATAGTTTCAATTTCTTCATCTAAAAACTGCCTTTTTATTTCCCTTGAAAAAATTATGAATTGAGGAATGATTTTGTATTCTTGTAAATTTCACTCAGTTTTCTATATATTTTAGAAATGAGACCTTTGCCATAAACACTGACTGTAAAATAAAATTGTTTCCTAGTTTTCCGCTTCCCTCCAATTCTTGACTGCATTTATCTTGTTTATGCAAAATCTTTTTAATTTAATGTAACCCAAATTAGCAATTTTGCATTTCATAAAGCTCTCTATAGCTTGATTGATCATAAATTATTTCCTTATCTATAAATGTGACAGCTAAGCTATTCTTTGTTCTCCTAATTTGCTTATGGTATCACCCTTAATGTCTAAACCATGTATCCATTTTAACTTTATCTTGATATACAGTGTTTGATGTTGGTTTCTTCTTAGTTTCTGCTATGCTATTTTCAGTTTTCCCAGACATTTCAGTCAAAGGGTGGGTTCTTATCCCAGAAGTTGGAGGCTTTGGGTTTATCAAACATGGATTAGTATAGTCATATAGCACTGTGTCTTGTGTACCTAGCCCACTCCACTTATACACTACTCTATTTCATAGCCAATACAAAAGAGTTTCAATGATTGTCACTTTGTAATGTGGTTTTAGATCTGATATAGCCAGGCCACCTTGCTTTGCATTATTTTTCATTACTTCCTTTTATAATCTTGAACTTTTGTTCTTCCAGATGAATTTTGAAATTTAGGTAGCATTCTCATTTTTATTATATTAACTTGGCCAACCCATGAACAACTGATATTTTCACCATTGTTTAAATCTGATTTCATTTATATGAAAAGTGTTTTGTAATTGTGTTCATATAGTTCCTGGGTTTTTCTTGGCATAAAAAAAAAATATTTTATATTGCCTCCAGTTATTTAAAGGGGAATTTTCTAGCTCTTATAACTGGAATTTGTTCACAATACATAGAAATACCAATGATTTATTTGGTTTTATTATATATCCTACAACTTGCTAAATTGGTTACTTATTTCAAGCAGTTTCAAATTACATTGCCATGTCATCTGGAAAGAATGATAGTTTTGTTTCCTCATTAACTACTCTAATTCCTTCAAGTCTATTTTTCTTCTTTTATTGCTAAAGCCAACATGCCTAGGAGGCAGCTAGGTGGTGCAGTGAATAGAGCACCAGCCCTGGAGTCAGGTGGACCTGAGTTCAAATCTAGCCTAAGACACTTAACAATTAGAAGCTGTGTGACCTTGGGCAAGTCACTTAACCCCTTTTGCCCTGCCCTCCCACCTCCCCCCCAAAAAGCCCTGTGTAACACAATACTGAAAAGATTGATGATAATGTACATTCTTGTTTCACTCCTGATCCTACTGGGAATGCTTTTAGTGCTTTCCCATTATATATAATGCTTGCTCTTGGATTTAAATAGATAATGTTTTTCATTTTAAGGAAACCTCCATTTTATTATGATGTTCTAGTGTTTTTAATAGGAATTGGTGCTGTATTTTGTCAAAAGCTTTTTCTGCATTTATTGAGATAACCATGATTTATGTTAGTATTCTTATTGATTAAGTCAATTATGCTGAAAGTTTTCCTAATACTGAACCAACCCTGCATTCCTGGGGAAATTCCAACTTCGTCAAAGTGATTTGTGTTCATGGTAAATTGTTGTAATCTCTTTGCTAATATTTTATTTTAGAATTTTGCAACAATATTCATTGGGGAAATTGGTCTATTATTTTCTTTCACTGCTTTAGCTCTTCTTGATTTAGGCATCAGCGCCACATTTCTGTCATAAAAAGAATTTGGTGGGACTTTTTTTGCCACTTTTTCTAAATAGTTCATATAGTATTGAAATTGTTTTTACAATGTTTGTTACTAATTTTAAGGAAATCTCCATTTATTTCTATGCTCTCCAGGGTTTCTAATAGGAATGAGTGCTGGATTTTGTCAAAAGCTTTTTCTGCATCTATTGAGATAATCATGATTTCTATTAGTCTTGCCATTGATATGGTCAATTATGCTTATAGTTTTCCTAATATTGAACCAATTCCACATTCCTGTTATAAATCCCACCTGACTGCAATGTATTATCCTCATGATAAATTACTGTAATCTCTTTGCTAATGTTTAATTTAAAATTATTGCATCAATCTTCTGTAGGGAAATTGGTCTACAACTTTCTTTCTCTTTTTTGGCTTTTCCTGGTTTTGGTATCAGTACCATAATTGTATCATAAAGACAATTTGGTGGCATTTCTTTTTGCATATTTTTTCCCAAATAGTTTATATAGAAGTGGAATTAATTGTTCCCTAAATTTTTGGTAGAATTAAATTTTAAATTCATCTATTCCTAGGGATTTTGTTTTAGTAATTTCATTGATGGTTTGTTCAAATCACTTTTCTGAAATGGGGTTATCTAAATATTTTATTCATCTGTTAATGTAGGCTATTTATATATTTGTAAATATTCATACATTTCATTTAGATTGGCAGATTTATTTCATAGAGTCAGGTAAAATAGCTCCTAATTATTGCTTTAATTTCTTCTTCATTGGTGGTGAATTAATCCTTTTCATTTTTGATACTGATAATTTGATTTTTTTCCTTTCTAACCAAATTAGCCATTTTTTTCTATTTTATTTTTTTTTCATAAAACTAGACCTTAGGTTTATTCATTAGTTCAAAAGTTTTCTTAATTTCAGTTTTGTTAATCTATCCCTTGATTTTCAGAATTTCTAATTTGTTATTTCATTGAAGATTTTTAATTTGTTTTTCTCTAATTCTTTTTAGTTGCATGCCCAATTTATTGATCTCCTCTTTCTCTATTTTATTCATGTAAGCACTTAAAGTTATAAAATTCCCCTAAGAACTGCTTTGGCTGCATCCCATGAGTTTTCATATGTTGATTCATTATTGTTCTCTTTGATGAACTTATTGATTCTTTCTATGATTTTTTTCCTTTGGCCCACTCATTTTTTAGAATTAGACTATTTAGTTTCCAATTGATTTTAATCTATATTTCTATGGCCTTTTATGACATGTAATTTTTATTTCATCATGATCTGAAAAGGATGCATTTAATATTTCTGCCTTCTGCATTTGATTGTGAGGTTTTTATGCCCTAATACATGACCAATTTTTGTGTAGGTGCCATTTACCACTGAGAAAAAAGATATATTCCTTTCTATCCCCACTCAAATTTCCCCCAAAGATCTATCATATCCATTTTTTTTTCTAAAATTTTATTCACCTCCTTTACTTGTTTCTCTCTCTCTCTCTCTCTCTCTCTCTCTCTCTCTCTCTCTCTCTCTCTCTCTCTCTCTCTCTCTCTCTCCCCCTACTCATACAGTTTTTCTATATCTTTCTTCCTGTAACTTCCTTAACTTTGCCTGTAATAATTTGGATACTATGTTACTTGTTAGATATATGTTTAGTATTAGTATTGCTTCATTGTCTATGGTACCTTTTAGCAAGGTGTAATTTCTTTCCTTATTACTTTTAAGTATCTATTTTGACTTTTGTTTTATCTGAGATCAGGATTGCTACCCCTCCTTTTTTTTTTTTTTACTTCATCTGAAGCATAATGTATTCTGCTTCAGCTTTTTATCTTTATTCTGTGTGTATCATTCAACTTCATATGTGTTTCTTACAAAAGACTTATTGTAGGATTATGGTTTTTAATCATCTTTGCTATCTGCTTCCATTTTATGGGGGAGTTTATTCCATTCATATTCACATTTATGATTACTATGTATTTCCCTTCACTTTATATTTTCCCCTGCTTAAATTTCTCTCTCTCCTTTCACCCTGATCCTCCTCAACAGTATTTTGTTTCTGGCCACCACCTCACTTAATCTGCCCTGCTGACCTTCTAAGGAAGAACTGTGGGGCCTTAGTTGCTGATCTGTGCTATGGTTTCACACTGGCTGGCCCAACCAGTCTTTACTAGAATAAGGTTGTATTCCCTTGCTACCCAAGTGTGTTAGACATTTTTTGAAGTGCCTCCAAGTCATCTAAAGCTGGAAAATTGTTTCAGTCTGTCTTTTTGTAGGTTCTCTGCCACAGTGTCCAATTAGAGATTTGATTTAAGGTTATTTCCAAGGGCAATTGTGGAGTACCCAGGCAACTTCATGACTTTCCTCTGCTGTCTTTACTCAGCTACCCTGATTCTCATTGCATATAGCAAAATGACATTGCATCACAATCATATGTACAGCTTGATTTGCCATTCCTCAATTGACGAATTAGATTTCCATATCTTAGCCACCACAAAAAGCTACCATCATGGTTTACTTTGTTTTTTTTTTTTTTTTGCAAAAAGTTACAGTTTTGTTTTCCATTGTTCATTCTGATTCCTTTAATTTCTTTTTTGGTTTGTTTTGTTGCTATAGCTAAAATTTCTACAATACTAAATAGTAGTGGTGATACTAGGCATCCTTACTTCATCCCTGATCCTATTAGAAAGTTTTCTAGCTTATCGCAATTACATGTTCTATTTGCCATAGTTTTTGACAAATGTCACTTATATTTTAAGGAAAGTTCCATTTATTCCTTGGTTCCCTAGTGTTTTTGAAAGGAATGAGAGCTCTATTTAAAAAAAAAGCTTTCTCCATTTATTGAAATAATATTATGTGGCAGAGGCAAGATGGCAGAGTAAAAGCAGAAACCTACTTTAGCTCCAGCAACAACCACCTCCAATACCTTTAAAATAGAACTCTAAACTTTTTTTTAGACCTTTGGAACCTACAAAGTGACAGAGAGAATCAAATCTCCCACTGAAGGCAGCCTGGCAGAAGACAGAAAGGGTCTATTGAACTAAGCTGGGAGATGAGTGCAGTCACATGTGAACTGTGGGGGCCCAGACCCAGGAAACCTCAATCAGAGACATAGACCAGCAGAAGCAGACTTCAGGATAGTGAATCACCAACAGCTATGATGGTTTTCCAACTTCTCAACCCATAAATGCCAAAGAGAAAGTAAAAGGTCAGTAGGGAAACCTGTTGATCTGTTAATAGGAATAGAGTGTGGTCTAGCCCTTGCCCATAGGGCGAGAGGTGTTGGAGGCATGGCAGCTGCATCTACTGTCATGTGACTACCTCTGGAGCTCCTGGCCTGCAGATTGTAGGGGAAACAAGAGAACATTCAGAGGGTAATCACTCTTCCTTTTATGTCCTTGGATCTGGGCAGCAGTCTTGGGTGGTGGTGCTGCGGTGAGAAATGCCAGTGTGCAATAGCTGTCGGTGGCTGTAGAGAGGGTACTCTCCTCAGACCTCTAATAACATTAGCTAAAACCCAATCAATTGGGGATACAGCTCTCTCCACTCTGGGGAAGAATTCTACGGTGGCAAAGAGCTCAAAAGTCAAGGACTTGGTAGACAAGATGAGCAAGAAGAGGAAGCACAATCAGACCACAGAATCCTTATTTGGGGACAAAAGGGACAAACATGGAACCAGAAGAAGACAACAAAGTCAAAACACCTGCATCAAAAGCTCCCAGGAAAAATATGAATTGGTTACAGACCATGGAGGAGCTCAAGAAGGATTTTGAAAATCAAGTAAGAGAAGGGGAGGAAAAACTGGGAAGAGAAATTAGAATAATGGAAGAAAATCATAAAAAGGGAGTCAACAGCCTGCAAAGGAGACCACAAAAAATACTGAAGAAAATAACACCTTAAAAATAAACTAACTCAAATGGCAAAAAAGGTACAAAAATCCAAAGAGGAGCAGAATGCATTAAAAAGTCAAATTTGCCAGATGGAAAAGGAATTTCAAAAACTCACTAAAGAGAATAATTCTTTCAGAATTATATTGGAGCAAATGGAAGCTAGTGACTTTATGAGAAATCAAGATACTATTAAACAGATCCAAACACATGAAAGAATAGAAGACAATGTGAAATATCTCATGGGAAAAATCACTGACCTGGAAAATAGATCCAGGAGAGAGAATTTAAAAATTATTGAACTTCCTGAAAGTCATGATCAAAGCAAGAACCTGGAAATCATCCTCCAAGAAATTCTTAAGGAAAATTGCCCTGATGTTTTAGAACCAGAAGGCAAAATAGTATTTGAAAGAATCCACCTATCACCTCCTGAAAAAGATCCCCAAACGATAACTTCTAGGAATATTATAGCCAGGTTCCTAAATTCCCAGATCAAGGAGAGAATATTAGAAGCAGCGAGGAAGAAACAATTTGAATATTGTGGAAACACAATCAGGATAACCCAGGATCTGGCAGCTTCTACACTGAGGGATCAAAGGGCCTGAAATATGATATTCCAGAGGGCAGAGGAGCTGGGATTAAAACAAAAAGTCACCTACCCAGAAAAACTGAGTATCATGTTTCAGGGGAAAAATATGGTCATTCAATGGAATAGAGGACTTTCAAGCATTCTTGATTAAAAAACCATAGCGGAATAGAAAATTTTACATCCAGATACAAGAAGCAAGAAAAGCATGAGAAGGTAAACAGGGAAAAGAAATCATAAGGAATTTATCAGAGTTGAACTATTACATCCCTAACTAGAAAATGATAATTGTAACTTATGAAACTTTTCTCAGTATGAGAATAGTGGAAGGGAATAGAAGTTATACACACACACATACCCATATACATATATATATGTATATATATATATTTGTCTATGAAGTAGGGTATATAGACAGATGAATACATATGTGAGTGTGTGTATATATGTGTACAGGAGATAGAGGGCACAGGACCAATTTAATAGGAAGGAATGATACTTAAAGGTGAAATTGAGGTGACAGAAGAATATAATGAGTAGAGATGGGGAGACACAGAATGGGGGTAAACTATCTCATATAGAAGAGACAGGGGAAAATGGTTATAATGGAGGGGAAGAACAGGAAGGCAAAAAGAAATGGGTCAACCTTATTCTCATTGAATTCAGCTTAGGGAGGAAATGACATACACACTAAATAAGGTATCTTGCCCTACAGGAGAGTAGGGGGGAAGGGGATGGGAGGGGGGATGATGGAAGGGACAGCAGGCTGGGGCGAGGGAAGTCGGAAGCACCCACTTTTCAAAAGTTACAGGATCAAAGTAGAGAGTAGAACAAGTGCGAGGTGGAATAGGATAGAAGGAAATATAGCCAGTCATTTACAATATATCCACTATGGAAATGTTTTGCATAGCTACAGTTGTACAACCTTTATGGAATTGCTTATTTTCCCAGTAAGTGTGAGTGACAAGGGATGAAGGGAATGAATCTGGAATTTTAAAATCAAATGTTTAAAAAATTATATAGATAGATAGATAGATATAGATATAGATATATACACATACATTTATATATGTTATTATTAATATTATTTCACATGTAACTACGAAATAAGATATACAGGCACTGGGGCATAGAGATCCACTGTGCCCTACTGGAAAGCCAAAGTGGGTATGGGAGAAGATATGGGAGAGAGTAGATTGGAGGGGGGACATCTATCCAGTGGGATCGCTATTTTGGGGTGGTGGGTAGGGAAAAAACGGGGAGAAAATTTGTAACCCAAAATCTTATGGAAATAAATGATGTAAATTAGAGGCGAATAAAGTATCTGAAAAAAATAAAATAATAAAGAAATAGAAAAAATAATCTTCCTTAGACCCATATTTTCTGATTTTTGACTCTTATAATTATCTGTCCTCTTTCTCTTTTTTTTTTTTTTGTTTTCTTCATGCAGTCAAAACTTCCAATTGTTCATTCTACCTCTCCCCACTAGGCATTTTCTGTCTTGTAAGGCTTGTAGATTTGCCCCATGGATTCCTCTATGCCATTTGCCCTTACTTTCAGAGCAATATCAGTTATTATAGTTTTTGGAAAAGATATTATCCCATGGTAGGATGTTTTCCAACTAAGGCATTTACTATGCAATCTGACACTGTTCTATGCCCTCTTGTTGATTTTCCCCCTACATTGTCCTGGGCAACTTAGAGTCTGTGCTCTTCTATTCCTCCAGGTGCCAGTTGTCCCCAGGGATTTCCATTCCTCCTTTTGTAGGATAGATAGAATTTTCAAACACCTTTTCCTGTAACCCCCAACCAGGTCTTGTCCAGGATAATTTGTTATATCTGTTCATCAATAATTCATGACTTGAGGGCAGTTTTCTTTGACAATTATTTGAAAAATGCTGTCCAAGTCTTCCTTTTGATTGTGGCTTTTAGGTAGTCCAATGATTCTGATATTGTCTATCTTGGATATATTTTATACAACAGTTGCTCTTCCCATGATGTATTTTAATTGTCTTCCATTTTTCATTCTTTTTATTTTGATTGTTGGTGTTTGATAGAATCATTAGCTTCCACTTGCTCATTTTCTAACTTTTAAGGTGTTGTTTTCATCAATTAGCTTTTATATTTTCTTTTCCATTTGGCCAATTGTACTCTTTAATGATTTTTTTTCTCGAATGAATTTTTGTGTCCCCTTTTCTCTTTGACCATTCCTACATTTTAAGCAGTGTTCCAAGTTACTCACTCTTTTTAAATAATTCTCTTGAATTACTCTCATTTCTTTTCCTGATTTTTCTTTTACCTCTCTTATCTGCTTTTTTCGCTCCTCTTTGAATTCTTTCATGAAATCTTTCTAGGTTTGAGATTACTTCCCATTTTTCTTTGGGGTTTTTGCCTATAAGTGTTTTGACATTGTTATCCTCTTCTGAGTCTATTTCTTGGTCTTTCTGTCACCTTGATCACTTTCTATGGTCAGATTTCTTTTTTCTTTTTTTTCTTGTTTCTCTGGCCACTGGAGGAGGTTTGTTTGCCATGGACTGGGCTGAAGCAAGTGGAGACCTGACTGCTAGAGAATACCTGTTTGCTCCAGGCTGCTCTGAAGCACATAGTGGTTCTCAGAACTGGAGTCTGCTGGTTCCTCTGGCTATATGGGGAGTCTTGGCATGGGTGTTTGCCTGCTCTACCACATTGGGACTCAGGAACTCCCACTATTTTACTGAGATGGGACTTGCTACTAGCTTGCTGGGATGGGTCCTGTCCTGGAATGTATTCCCTTTTTATCTGAGTGAGATGGACCTTTCTTGCTGATCCTTCAAGACGCTCAGGCTAAAAGAACTCTTCTCCTTGTCTTTCTGTTGACTCTGCTGTTCCAAAATTACACTGGGGTGCTATTTTATGGTTATTTGATGGTGAATATGTGAGAACTAAAGTGATTTACTACTTACACTGACATCATATCTTCTGGAATATGATGCTGTATTTAAAAAAATGCTTTATATTTTATTCTTTTTAAATTACCAATATTTTGTCTCTTTTCAGCAGCAAGTAACCTTTTATAAGTAGGGGTGTGCTAGAGATAGCTTGAATCAACTCCAAAGAGCTGATTTAAAATTTTGATTTTGATAATTCAAACCTAAGAAATTGGTAATTTCTACAATCTGAGAGTCAATTTATTGTTTTATTGGTGGAAAGGCTTAAAAAAGTGGAGAAAGATATTAATGATGTTGATCAAACTTAAAACCATGTCAGGTGAGCATTTTTTTCTGAGATAGTGAGTTCTTAAAAGTTTACTAGGTTGTCATTATATTTAACAATTTAATTTTTAAAAGATAAAGAAAAAAATTCTTAACAAATATATTCCACGTGTCAAAAAAGTCTAACATTAAACCAAGTGTTCTGTACCCATAATTAATGTTCTTCTCTTGAGTTTTGTATTGAAAGTCCAATTGTCTATTTCTGCACATATGCAACGTAGATATCTTTTCATATTTTTTGACAAATCAAGTTAGATTTTTGTACTTTTGAAAAATTCTTTTTTTTAGATTATTTTCTTGTTTTCCTCTCCATGTATGTTATTGCAATTGCAATTATTTTGCATGTTGTTATCCTGGTTCTGCTTATTTCAATTCACAAAATTTCTTTGTCTGTCTATGCTTTTCTCTATTCATTGAGCTTATATTTTGTTCCAGGAGAGTGATACCTCATTATGTGCACACACAAAGTTTCATTTGACTATTTCCTGACATACATCTAATTTGCTTATAAATATTTCACACCAGAATAATATTATGAGTATAAATATTATTTTTTTTGCATACTGAGCTTTTCTTTCTGTTGTTTACCTTCTTAAGGTATAGGTCCAGCAGTGGAATCTTTGGGTCAATGGGTCTAGACATTCTTTGCATAATTACAAATCCCTTTCCAGAATGTTTATACTAATTCATAACTCTACCAACAACATATGAATATGCTTGCTTTTAACAACCCCTCCAACACTGAAGATTCCCATCTGTCAGTTTTGATTCAGCATCTGGAGTAAATGATCACTTTGATTCAGAGGTTTTGAATAAAAAGTTTCTTTGTTAATAATATAACTAAAAAACCCCTGGAAAAAAGTGGTTCTCAAGACAGAAACTTTGATCACATTAATCATGGGAAGTTTTATGGGAGACTGTGGAGTATACTCAAGGTTCACCAGTTCTACTGGCACCATGATGGATGACACAATCTCTTTTCATTTTTGCCAGTTTGCTGGGTATTACAGAAATATGAAAAATGTTTTAATTTTTCATTTCTATTATTAATGATATAGAATATTCTTTAAAATAATTGTTGATAGTTTGTAAATTTTTGAGAATTACTTGTTCATATAATTAGACTATCACTTTATTAGAGGATTGCTCTTATTCCTACATACATCTCTCTGTGTATGTACATGTATATATGCATATATATATGTGTGTATGTGTGTGTGCATGTATGTGTATGTATCCTGCATATCAGAACCTCATCAGAGATGTTTGAAATTAAGCCTTTTCCCCTACTTGGCTGCTTTCCTAGTTATCCTAAGTGCATTGATTTTGTTTGTGCATAATTTTTACAATTTTCTGTAATCAAAATGATCTATATGTAATGTTTTGTGATTGCCTTTCCTTTTTTTTTTGGTTAATAACCAAACCCTTTCAATATGTATGAAAGTTATACATTCTGCTTTAGTTTTTATGATATGAATCTGAATATTTAGTACTTATATACATTTTAAGTTTAGTATATAATAAGGAGGAAGGGGCTGGTCCATACATAATTACTTTTTGGCAACCATACCTTAATATTTATTTATTTAGATGTGCAGTATCATGTGCAATCATTTTATTTTTTATATATGTTATGAAAATATTTATTTTTCTATGATACAATAACTTTTCTGTAGTTATGCCTTTCCACTCTAAAATTGTGGATTTGATTATTTAAATCAACCTAATAATTGATTTATGCATTATTAGTACGATCAGTTGTTCAAGTTTGTCAAGTATCATTTGGATCTTACTCTCTGATTTATAATCTTAATCTCATTTATACCTTTCTCCAAGTCACTGACAAAAAGAATATTTGGGGTGCACTATTAGAGAATTTTCCTACAAATTGTTATTAATCCATTAATGTGTACTTTGTACAAAGTTATTCTGCTAGGTTTCATTCCATCTTGTTTAACTATTGACCCATTGGAACTTAAATGTGGTAGAAGCTATAGATCTGAAAATCTGGAGGAAAAAGTGGATGCTAGAACAGCACCTTTCAAGTCTACTATTACAAAACTCCTTTTGCAGTATAAAATCAGTGGAGCTAGAAATTCTGGAAGGGTGTGTGTGTGTGTGTGTGTGTGTGTGTAGGGGATTATTTCTTCCTTTAAAGTTCTAGGGCAGCATGACAAGCACAGTGTGTGTACATATATTTATCATATTATATAGCTTATTCATAATAACTATATCATATAATGCCTACATGTGACTCCAGAAGTTCACTTGCTCATGATTATTATCAGTTGATCTCAAACAGTTAAATAAATAGCTTTTAGGTAGTCAGTGTTTTATTACAGTAATATTATAAGAACTCCTGGAAAAAAAATTCACGCCTATGACCAAAGACTATGACATTCTCTCCCACCAGTATATATAGTATCCAAGATATTACAAGGGCTTTTTAAAAAATATTCTTTGAGTCCTGAAACTGCTTTGCCTCAGTCTAGTATATTTTGACATCACTTCCAATATAAACTTTATAACCAATCTCTCGCAATGCTGTCAGGACTCTAAAATGTTCAAATACTTCATGCTTCCAAGGTCTACATGGTTATCCTCTGTTCAAGAGTTAAAATACAGAAGTTTTCCTTTCACTACCAAATAAGAAGAAGATTTCTTTGTATTTGGAAATTAGGAGGTTCTTGGTGACTATTGGCAGAATAATTTCAATACATTTCAATTTCAATACACTACTTTTCACAAAGTCATTCTCAATAACTTGGCTAGAAATGTTCTCTACTTTAAACATCCAGGCACCTGAATCTTTGGATTTTTAGCTAGCTTATTCCTTAGGGAAGAATATGTTCCCAGTTAATTTAATTGGCTGAAAAAGCTCCCCCTCTTACAATGATAGAATCTAATTTTTTTTTTTCATAGAGAAGTGTCGGGGCCTG
This sequence comes from Petaurus breviceps papuanus, assembly GCF_028583685.1. Taxonomy (NCBI): domain Eukaryota; kingdom Metazoa; phylum Chordata; class Mammalia; order Diprotodontia; family Petauridae; genus Petaurus; species Petaurus breviceps. The sequence continues at coordinate 2,571,413 of NW_027187278.1, read as the reverse complement.
TAGCTCCTCTTTGGGTTTCAGGCAGCCTCTCTGAGTTCAGGTCTGACATAACAAGATACAGAGTAGTAAGCAATATGTGCTGATCCCATCTGTAGTCAGGGCACCCTAACCCCTAGGAAGTGCCGAGGTACCCAGACTGTGTACTATCACACAATATACCCTGTTACTTTGAGACTAATCTCTGGGACTAAGGGTAAGTGTGCAGGAGTACGCAAACTGTTCTGGATACAGCCTCCCTGTTCTCTGATTGACCCCTTACTTTCCTTCATAAGCTGTCCACTATCTCTGCAAGTACACTTTGGGAATTTAAGGGATGAAGCATGAGGAGGCTAGAGAGGGAGGGAGAGATTTAACAACATGACTGTCCTGCCAATAAAGCTGTACCTCTTTCCATTTCCACCGACTCCGCTTCTCCTTACGAGATGATGCAGGATGTGGCTGGGTGCACACCAAGGGCCAGGAAATGGAGGTAAGACTCAGCTAGAAACCTTGAGGTCACAACAGAGAAGAAAAAGAGAATGACTATAAAGGAAAAAAAAGAAGACAACTGAGCATAGAAATTTGGTGAACACTTTAATTTATCAAATAAGAAAGGATGAAGAATTGTTAATTAAGAGAAAATTTGCTGATAATGACATAGATGGAAAATACCAAGAAGTGAGTGCCATGGAAGCCAGAGGGAGAGAGAAGAAAAGAGAAAGAGAGAGAGAGAGAGAGAGAGAGAGAGAGAGAGAGAGAGAGAGAGAGAGAGAGAGAGAGAGAGAGAGAGAGACTGAAGAAGAAAGGGTAGTTTATGTGAAATGCAACAAAAGAATAAGAAGGGTTTTTTTTGCATTTGGAAATTAGGAGGTCCTTGGTGATTATTGGCAGAAGAATTTCAATACAATGTTGGGGTAGACAGGAAGACTCATATAATTTTTAAAACTTGTAGTACTTTATAAAGAATTTATAAGATTAATAATTAAGATCCAATTGCCTAAATTATTCTGGTTTTGGCAAAGAAAGATGGCAGACACTTAAAAATGAAATTCCAATGATAATTATTGTGATGAGAAAAAAAAGAGGGAGGAGGCAGCTTTCTAAAATAATGGATATGGTTTTACAGAGTTCTCATCAGCCAACTGACATTAAAAAATGTTTAGAAGGCAGAGACAAGGCCATTTTTTCTGAATATGGATTTAAAAGTGTCCTGTTATCTTGTGAGAATAATGTTTGTATTTTTGAAGCTGATAATGGGATGAGATAGGATATATATCTCAAGGACAAGAAAAACAATAAATTTTTAAAGCTAATATGATAGCAAGCAGAAGATGAAAGAAAGGATAGGATAATTGCTTGGTTAGATTGATCAATGTTAATGAATGAGGATAAGAAAAAAAATCACTCATCTTTATTATTGTTCCTGTTTTCTCTACCTAAATAAGATGTCTTTTGAAATGGAAAGACAGAATGAAATTTTCCAACAAGAAAGTGAAATCCTGACATAAATGAAATGATGGTAAAAAGACATCTATCTGTCATTAATGAAAATACAAACTGACATTTTAAAATGAATTACATTATAGATAAGGGGTGGATTTTTATGCAATTTTTGATGTATGATGAAAGATATATAGAAAAATTAGTGATTATTTTAAAGCATATAAAAGGGCTAAGGATTATATATTGAAGCTCATTTGCCATTCAACACCCTCAAACAAGAATAAAAAAACATTTCAAGTGATTTTAAATAAGAAGAACACTAAAAGAAAAATAAAAGAAATATATTATCTTAATCTTTCAATCAACATTAATAAAGTGTTTACTACGTTCTAGGAATATAAAGCCCTAGGGATACATTGAAAGGCAAAAAAAAAAGGTCACAGTCTAATTGAAGAGAAAAAAACAAGCAAACATCTACCTACAACCAAGACAGAATCAGGAGAAATTCAGGATAGCCTCAGAGGGGAGACATTATGATTAATGAGTACTGGACTTTTAGCAGAAGGTGAGAATTTTGTTGAGATTTAAATCTAGGAAAGCTAGGAGAAAGCAATGAGGAAGGAGAGAACATAATACATGGTAGACATCAGGTTAAAATCATCTAAGCTGAAAATTTGAGATTTTTGTGCAAAGAATAACAAGGGATCTGGTGTCATTGGATCATAGAATATAGAAAGAGGAGGAAAGTTAGAGAAGACTAAAAAAAAAGAAGAGGAGTAGGTTATGAAAGGATTAAAAGTTGAGTAGAATTTTTTATGTTTTATACTATAGAAAATAGGAAAACACTGTACTTTTTTTTAAGTTTTATTTTTAATTTTTGCTTTTTGGAGGGGGAAAGGCAGGGAAATTGAGGTCAAGTTACTTACCCAAGGTCACATGGCTAGTAAGTGTTAAGTGTCTGAGGCCAGATTTGAACTCACACCCTCCTGACTCCAGGACTGTTGCTCTATTCAGTATACCACTTAGCCTTCCTTACTGTACTTTTTCAATAGGGAGAGTGACATAGTTAGACCTGCCTTTTAAGAAAATCAATTTGCATATGACCAGAAGAAGACAACTATGTAAAAGCTCTTATGTCCAAAGCCTCCAAGAAAAATACAACTTGGTTGCAGACCACAGAGTAGCTTAAGTAGGATTTTGAACATCAAGTAAGAGAAGTAGAGGAAAAATTGGGGAAATAAGTGAGAGTGATGTGAGAAAATCATGAAAAATGAGTCAACAGCTTGCTAAAGGAGACCTAAAAAGTGCTGAAGAAAATAACACCTTAAAAAATAGACTAGGGGCAGCTAGGTGGCACAGTGAGTAGAGCGTCGGCCCCGGAGTCAGGAGGACCCGAGTTCAGTTCCAGCCTCAGATACTTAACAACTACACAAAAATACTAGCTGTATAACCTTGGGCAAGTTACTTAACCCTAACTGCCCTCGAAAAAGCAAAAAAAAAAAGTAGACTAACTCAAATGGCAAAAGTGGTCCAAAAAGTTAATAAGTAGAAGAATATTTTAAGAAGCAGATTTGGCAAAATGGAAAAGGAGATCCAAAAGCTCACTGAAGAAAATAATTCCTTAAAAATTAGAATGGAGCAAATGGAAGCTAATGACTATGAGAAATCAAGAAATTGTAAAACAGAACCAAAAGAATGGAAAAAATAGAAGACAATGAGAAAATACAGAAAAGATCTTGGGAAAATTGTGGAGTAAGTCAGAAAATTCTATGCTCTCAAGATTTTCCCCCACAAAAGAGATAATATAGCACCTTAGGGTGAACAAAGTGTGGGTAAAAAAATAAGAATGGGGTAAAATAAGGAGGTCCTCCTGGGGCAATTCAAAAAGATCAGAAGAAAAATCCCAGGACAAGGTTTGGTTCCTGTGAAGAGTAAACACCTCTAGGCTGGGGTCCACTTTAACAACAAGAGGCAAGCTGCTTGAAAAACAAGTGGCAAGACCTGTGGATAGTTGCTTTGAGAGGCTGCATCAGCCCCAGAAAAAGGAAACTTTATGCCCTATAGTGAGGGAGTTGGGCATTGGACCCCAAGAAAATCATGGGAACCTCTGCTAACAAACAATGCCAGAACCAGTTGTGCTGTGAAGAGCTGCAGGGGCAAGAAGGAACCAGAATACACCCAGCAAGTGGAGCAACAGTGAGGCAAAAACTCCTGACTAGATACTTAGAGAAAGTTGGAGTTTTGGCATTGTTTCCAGGCTAGAGGGAGGAACTGAAAATCTGGGACAAGAGGTACCATCCACTCCATACCCCAGGGCTAGAGGTGATTACAAAAAGTAATCTATTGCCGCAAAAACTAAGCACAGGCATAAAACTATTATGGGAATAGAGAATAGTTCATCTTCAGAGGAGGATATTGAAGTAAAGAAACCCCAAAGAGTAACACCAAATGGTCACCTGCCCAAAAAGAATTCATAGAAGATCTTACAAAATAATTTAAAAATCAAATGACAGAAATGGAGGGGAAACTAAAAAAAATAAAGAATAGTCCAAGAAAAATAAGAAGATCAACCAATTAGAGAAGGAGATACAGAATCTGAAGCAAGAGAATGACACCTTGAAAATTAGAATTGGGCAAGGTAAAGTCAGGGAAAACCACAATAGGAGCAAGAAATAATTAAACAGGATATGAATAATGAAAAAATAAAAGAGAAATGAAGCATCTTATAAGAAAAACAGCAGATTTGGAGAATAAATCAAGAAGAGAAAACATAAAAAATTATTAGACTAACTGAAAGTTATGTTAAAAAATAATCTTGATGTAATAATACAATAAATATTTAAAGAAAATTGTTCTGAATCATTAGAATGGGAGGTGTGGTGGGGAAGTGGTAATAGAAAAAGTCCATTGATCACACTTAAAAGAGATACTGTGAAGAAAACTCATAGGAGTATCATAGTCAAATTCTGAAACCCTTAGCTCAAGGATAAAATATAAAAAGCAACAAGAATAAAACAATTTAAATATGATGGTACTGCAATTAGAATTACACAGATCCTAGCAGCAGAGGCTGCAGGTCTTGGAGCACTGTATATCAAAGAACAAAAACTGGGGTTTGATTGAAAATATCATAACCAACAAAGTTAGGCACAATCCTGAAAGGAAAAAAAAACGGATATTTGATCAACTCGCAGATTTTCAAGACTTTGTTTAAAAAACAAACAAACCTGAACTTAATAGAATATTTTACATACAAGAGAGAAGAGAAATAAAAGGTACATACCAAAAACTGGTTATAAGGGATTCAATAAAGACAGATTGTTTACTTTTTATATATGTAAAGTATAAAACATATGTCTAAGATTCTTTTTAATAATTGGGTAGCTCATAAGAAACATTGGGGAAATCTGAGTATGATATGAATTTTAAAAGTAAAGCTATGTAGGAACAGTTAAAAAGAGTAATTGTTTTGTACAAATGAGGTGTAAGAGAAAGAGTTGGTACAGAGGTATTAGAACAAGGAGGAGGACTGGTAGTTCTGCTCTCCTGCATTCATCGGCAATGGGTTTTAAGAGGGCACAATAAATATATATTTAGAAGAGTATAAATTTTCCTACATTCAGAAGAAAGAAAATGTAGGGGCATAGGGAAGGGGGAGAGGACAAGGGAGGTTTCTTTAGAGGGGATGGTGAATGAATAGGTAAAAGGGGACTATAGAAGGGTGTTTAGATTTATGGAAATAGGAGGATAGTGGAGGGATCCTTGGAGGGGGGTGGGCAGGTAATAGGAGGGCAAGGTAGTGGGTAGAAGTAAAGTAGATGAAGCAGGAGGGACAGGAAAAAAGAGATACACACAAACATAAAAAAGGAGTAGAATTTGTTTAGGAAAATACATGTTTATATATGTATGTATATATCTATATGGAAAAAGAGAGAGAGAGAGAGAGAGAGAGAGAGAGAGAGAGAGAGAGAGAGAGGTAGCCTCCTGGGTGGGGGGGAGGGAGTGGAAAAAAGATCAAAGTTTAAAAGTGCACAACAGAGAACAAAAGAAAACTTTCAAGGAAGCAAAGAAAAGGTGGACTTTTTTTTAAAACTCTAACTGTATTTATCATACAGGCTTTCTTGAAATGAAAATTTATTGTTACATAGTTTGCTTCCTTCCTTATGTTCTGTTATGCACATGACATTCTCCCCACCCCTTATTTTGTATTTAAATTCCAAAATTTAAGCTTATGACATGTTTTTGTTTCTTTTCTCTATTCTGGGGTTTGAGTCTATAATAAAATAAAAAAGAAATCTGACAGCTGAGAGAAGGATAGACTAGAGTACAGAGAGATTTTTTGACAGGGAGACTAACCAGAAGGCTATTGCAATAGTTTAGGTGAGGTGTTGAGGTCCAGCACCAGGGTATATGGAAGATAAAACCTATAGGAATGGACAACTGATTGGATGTGGTAGGGATACAGTCAGAGATAATGAAATAATGAGGACGATAACTAAGTTGCAAGTCTTGGTGATTAAGAAGATGGTGGTACCCTTGATTACACAGGGAAATTAGCAAAAAAGACAGTTTGCAATGAAAAATAATGAGATCTGTTTTGGACATGTTTAGCTTAAGGTAGTCAGAATATATTCCCTTTGAGATGTCTACTAGAGGGCTGTAGATGTGAGACTGAAGGTAAGTAGTGGGTAGAGTCAGTAAGTAGATTTGAGAATCACCAGCATAGGGATGATAATTTAAATTATTGAAACTAATGAGATTATCAAGTCAAATTTAGAAGGAGAGGAAAAAGGGGCCTAGGACAGAGCCTCAGGGACACCCATGGTTGGTGGATATAGCATGGGATAATATTCAACAAAGGAAACAGAAGAAGTTATCAAGTACTAAGAGCACTAGGAGAGAGCAATCCCATGAAAACCTAGAAAGGACAGGATCTGGGAAAAGAGGGAGCTGACAATGTCAAAGGATGAGAATTTAAACACAATCATTAGATTTGGGAATTTCTATTGATTGATCTTCTTTGTTCTGTTCTCTGAGGACAAATAAAATAAGTCCAACATAAACTTAGTTGCATGTCATATGTGTTTATGTATTTAAATAAATATTACATGCATTACACATTTGAGCATGCCTATATACTGTTAAGAAACATGCACTTATATAAAATGTTTGTGGTTCATGTTTTTACTGAGTTATTTATGAAATTATTTATATATATGAAATGCTGTGTCAGCATAGCTAGATAGACTTGTTGTGAGGAAGATCTGGGTTAAATTCTCACATCAAATACTAGAATAGACAAATCACTTAAATTCTTTGATATTTACACAATACTACTATGAGAATCAACTACTAAGTTTTAGATTGAATGAGCTCTGTATCGAGAGAAGTGGCTTCCCACACTAACAAATAATGTTTGATATACAGACAAATACACACAGAATCACACCTTTCTTTCTACTATCTCTATATAATCATTTATCCACATCTCTCTCTCTCTCTCTCTCTCTCTCTCTCTCTCTCTCT